>NC_089821.1:129038708-129340054 GCF_035046505.1 Tiliqua scincoides | reverse complement strand
ACAAGTACTGCCTGGATCCAGCCCCCAGGCAGGGTGTCTCCCAGTGAGTAGGGTCACGGTGACTCAGACCCTGGCCAAGAGAGCTCAGGCCAGTCACATGACCAGAAGGAGTGCGGCCAGCTAGGCTGGCTCCTGGGTTCATAAGGATCCCAGCAGCCAGAGAGAAAGGTTGCTCTTCATTGGGCCCAGGCTCCTAGAGGACAGCTGGGGGAAGCTATGGCATCCCCAGTACCTTTACTCTGCCTGTCCGGTACCGGGGAGGGATGGAATTCACTCCTCTGTTTGGAACATTGCCCCCCCCCCCGAGTCGGGGGAAGGCAGGAGCGGGCCAGACCTCTGGGGTGCTGCCCACTGCACTGGTGAGAGTGGCACAACACCCCAGCAACTCCCCTCCCCACCAGGCAGGGGGTCAAAGAGGGAGGAGGCCCTAAGAACAGGGGGCAACACCTGGGCAGTTGACACAACCCACTGGGGAGCTTCCAGTCGCCAACAAGCAGACTAAGCAGACTAACCAGACGCTCAGGCTCAAGACAGGGTCATGACATCCACCTTCTCTGGAACTTCTGTTAAACCTTGGATGTGAACGCTGACCCCTTGTGGCATAACAAGGAAGTCCAGTGAACATCAAATCACTTACTAGAATAAATAGCCTCTGCCAAGCCAGTGAAAGGTCTCTGTGGTCCATCCCTCAGAGGGGTAAGTCAGTCGCACCACGCCCACTACATCCCTTAGCCCCAGACCACCCGGGGGAAAGGGGGGATACTGCCATGGACATGACAGGGTATAAGATCAATCCCTGTAGTTCTCACTACCAAGTCACCATGTTGCTATGACACCACTCACCTTCTCTCCCTCTCACTTTCAGTTCAACAGAATTAACAGACTGGGTGGTTCTGGAGAAAGCACAAATGCACACTACGTGATTTGTTATGAAAATGTTTTAGAAATGGCATGCCAAAGCTGAATGCAACAATTTAAGAACACTTAAGAAAAGAAATGTTATAGGATGTGATGGTGGACTGCAGAATAGACTATTTTGCATTTAAATGCTACGAATAGATATGAAAAATTTTCATTTGAGTGGGGAAGTAAAAAGCACACTAACATCTGATCCTAACATACAAACATCTAAACTTGTATCCAAAATTAAGTCTCTTGTGTCTCTGTGGCTTTCTAAGGTAATAATACCTAGCAAGAAGTTGGCAAATGGTATGGAACTTGAGATTCTTTGGATTTTCAGGTGTTGGCTGGCTTTTGTCTCTCTCCAATTTTCTAATGCAGGGTTTTTCAGACTGGGGCATCACGACGCCCCAGCCTGTGGGCACTGGCCTCTGCCCCCTTTAGGGGCGGGGGCAGCCAGGAGGCAGGGAGGAGGCAGCGGCATGATCCCCAGGATCAGGCTGCTCAGTGGTGTAGCTAGTGAGGGGCGGGGACGATCCGCCCCACACAACAAATGACCCAACATTGTAACATTGCGAAGGTTAGAAGTAACCCCATCATGCTATATATCGTTGGATGTGGAATTTCCAGCAGAATGCAATGCAGAAAACCAGGGTAAAATATCTAGTTTTCAACAAAAGTTATGGCCCAAAAACGGAAACAAAAAAAATGCATGGAGCCCTATGGGAAGTGAAACCGAGTCATATTGCGCATTTACTCATGAGTAGGGGAACATGCCTTAGTGTGTCAGAATGAGCAGGTCGAGAGGAATCCAATGACACCAGAATGGTTCCTATCCAACCATCCAAAGCAGCCCCCCAAAAACACCCAAGAAGGAAGTCCATCCCTCCAAGCTGAGGAATGTATTGAGCCCTATGGAAAGTGAAAGTAAGTCACAGGATCTTAACCCAAGTTAAACTTAATCTAAGTTAGAACATAACCTCAAAAGTTCAGTAAATTGGGACACAGGATCTAGGTGACAGCAATAAATAAACAAACAAACTCAAATTAAAAACTAGCTTGAGGTTAAAAAACAGTCCAGCCTAAGAGAACTGAACTAGGAGGGTAAGAACCTAGGAAGGGCCAGTTCCCAACCAGACAGGGCAATTTAGCATAGTCATTGACCTTTAGGAGGTGATAAGAGCCCTATTAGGCTAATCCAAGCAACCCATTCAGGGGCCTGCAGAGTGGATTAAGCCCATCAACAGCCTTTTGTCTTCCTGAGCTTTTGTAATCTCACCTGGGAAGACCAGCCCCCCTTTCAATTAGCAAGGAGGGAGGGGGGGAGGAGCTAGCTAGGGGTATAAAGCCAGGGCCTGCCACCGCGTGAGCCTCTCTGTAGGAGCGCCCGTGGCCTCCGGGACACCCAGTGCCTCTGGGAACTAAGTGCCAGATAAGGCACCACAAGTTTAGCATCTGGGCGAATTCAGCAGCAGGGCGAGGAAGCCAGGGACCCAGACATCACCCTTCTCTTCCCTTGAGAAGCGGGCTGCTAACCAGTGTAGGGTTTTTTAAGTACCCCTAAATAAAAACAAAAAAAAGCTATGCAGTCAGACAGCCAGCAGCAGGGCGGGGGGTATCCGGTGTTCTGCATCAAGTGCCATATGTATGACAATATGCCTCTGGGGCATAAGTCATGGGTGTGTCCTCAGTGCAAGGAGCTCCAGGGTCTCAGGGAACACGTCCGCTCCCTTGAAGCCTTGGTGGCTGACCTGGAGAAACAGAGGCAGGCAGAGAAGGACTATTGGGGAGACTTCCAGGGGTGATCAGGCTTTGTTCCAACCTCAGGCGTGCAGCTCCTCAGCTACCCAGGTGGGAAGTCTCAGGGCTGGAGGACATTATCCTGGAGAGGAGGGAAACAATTCCCTGGGGGGGACCCCTTCTCCAGGGGACGGGCCAGTATCCGAACGCACTCAGGATACTCCTCGGCGGGAGGGGGGTCGGGGGCTTCTTTTAGTGGGGGATTCGATTATTAGAAACATAGAGAGGGGGGTTTGCGACGGATGTGAGGACCACAACGCGACTTGCCTGCCTGGTGCGAAGGTTACAGACATCACTTCTCATCTAGACAGGCTGGTAGACAGTGCTGGGGAAGAGATAGCGGTTGTGGTGCACGTCGGCACCAACGACGTGGGCAAGTGTAGCTGGGAGGTCCTGGAGGCCAAATTTAGGCTTTTAGGCAGGAAGCTGAAAGCCAGGACCTCAAAGGTAGCGTTCTCTGAAGTGCTACCTGTTCCACGCGCAGGGCCAGCTAGGCAGGCGGAGATCAGGGGTCTCAATGCATGAATGAGACGGTGGTGTAGGGAGAAGGGGTTTAGATTCGTTAGGCACTGGGGAACGTTTTGGGACAAAAACGTTCCTAACAACACAGTCCTGGAATGTGCTGGAATCCCTAGCATGTATGCACTTCTGAAACAGAGACGCCTGCGTTAGCTCGGTCATGTCGTGAGAATGGATGATGGCCGGATCCCAAAGGATCTCCTCTATGGAGAACTCGTGCAAGGAAAGCGCCCTACAGGTAGACCACAGCTGCCATACAAGGACATCTGCAAGAGGGATCTGAAGGCCTTAGGGATGGACCTCAACAAGTGGGAGACCCTGGCCTCTGAGCGGCCCGCTTGGAGGCAGGCTGTGCAGCATGGCCTTTCCCAGTTTGAAGAGACACTTGGCCAACAGACTGAGGCAAAGAGGCAAAGAAGGAAGGCCCAGAGCCAGGGAGACAGACCAGGGACAGACTGCACTTGCTCCCGGTGTGGAAGGGATTGTCACTCCCAGATTGGCCTTTTCAGCCACACTAGACGCTGTGCCAGAACCACCTTTCAGAGCGCGATACCATAGTCTTTCAAGACTGAAGGTTGCCAATAAGGGGAACATTTTGGGACAAGTGGGGCCTGTACAAGAGGGACAGGCTTCACTTGAACCAGAATGCAACCAGACTGCTGGCACATAACATTAAAAAGGTGGCAGAGCAGCTTTTAAATTGATCCCTGGGGGAAAGCTGACAGGAGCCAAGGGGCATCCGGTTCAGGACTCCTCATCCCTACGGGATGAGGATGGGGAGGTTAGAGAACAACAAGACAAAGGCAGAGTAGGAGAAGAAATTGGGGAAGGTAGCATGATGGGATGTGATAGACGGTTTGGCACAATGAGAGGATGCGGGGACAAAGGAGCGAATAAGCAGCCCATCCTGGGGCATTCCATGTACAAATGCTTTTATGCGAATGCCCAAAGTCTCCGAGCAAAGATGGGAGAACTGGAATGTCTGGTGACAAGGGAAAACATTGACATAGTGGGCATAACAGAAACCTGGTGGAATGCGGAGAATCAGTGGGATACCGCAATCCCGGGCTATAAACTCTACAGGAGGGGCATGTACAGGAGGACAAGCAGGGGCGTGTTGGAGGTGGGGTGGCCGTTTAAGTTAAGGAAGGGATAGAATCCAGCAAAGTAGACATTGAAAGTGGGTCCGACTCCACCATAGAATCTCTGTGGGTTAAATTACCAGGCCTGTGGAGCGATATAATACTGGGGGCGTACTATCGTCCTTCAGATCAGAAATCGGAAGGGGACCTTGAAATGAGGAAACAGATCAGGGAGGTGTCAAGGAGGGACAGGGTTGTAATGATGGGGGACTTCAATTATCCTCAAATTGACTGGGTCAATTTGTGTTCTGGTCACGATAAGGAGACCGGATTTCTTGACGTGCTAAATGACTGTGGCTTAGAGCAGCTAGTCACGGAGTCCACCAGAGGACAGGTGACTCTGGACTTAATATTGTGCAGTACACAGGACCTGGTTAGAGATGTAAATGTTACTGAGCCATTGGGGAACAGTGATCATGCTGTGATCCATTTCGACATGCATGTTTGGGGGAAGAATACCGGGCAAAATCTGTCACAAAAACCCTTGACTTCCGACGGGCGGACTTCTCTCGAATGAGGAGGCTGGTTAGAAGGAGGTTGAAAGGGAAGATAAAAAGAGTCCAGTCTCTCCAGAGTGCATGGAGGCTGCTTAAAACAACAGTAATAGAGGCCCAGCAGAGGTGTATACCGCAAAGAAAGAAAGGTTCCACTAAATCCAGGAGGGTGCCTGCATGGCTAACCAGCCAAGTTAGAGAGGCTGTGAAGGGCAAGGAAGCTTCCTTCCGTAAATGGAAGTCTTGCCCTAATGAGGAGAATAAAAAGGAACATAAACTGTGGCAAAAGAAATCACCATAAGAAGGTGATATGGGAGGCCAAGAGAGACTATGAGGAACGCATGGCCAGCAACATTAAGGGGAATAATAAAAGCTTCTTCAAATATGTTAGAAGCAGGAAACCCGCCAGAGAAGCGGTTGGCCCTCTGGATGGTGAGGGAGGGAAAGGGGAGATAAAAGGAGACTTAGAGATGGCAGAGAAATTAAATGAGTTCTATGCATCTGTCTTCATGGCAGAAGACTTCGGGCAGATATGCAGGGGGTGGACAGAGTGGATAGAGAGGTGCTCTTTACACTCTCACATAACACCAGAACCAGGGGACAGCCACTAAAATTGAGTGTTGGTAGAGTTAGAACAGACAAAAGAAAATATTTCTTTACTCAGCATGTGGTTGGTCTGTGGAACTCCTTGCCACAGGATGTGGTGACTGGCATCTGGCCTGGATGCCTTTAAAAGGGGATTGGACAAGTTTCTGGAGGAAACATCCATTACGGGTTACAAGCCATGATGTGTATGTGCAACCTCCTGATTTTAGAAATGGGCTATGTCAGAATGCCAGATGCAAGGGAGGGCACCAGAATGAGGTCTCTTGTTATCTGGTGTGCTCCCTGGGGCATTTGGTGGGCCACTGTGAGATACAGGAAGCTGGACTAGATGGGCCTATGGCCTGACCCAGTGGGGCTGTTCTTATGTTCTTATGGTTGTGTTGGAATGCACCTCTTTGGAAGCTCTTGAATGGTTTATGATAATAACCAGAACTATTTTTTTTCCAGCCTGAAAGAAGAAACTGCTTGTTTCTCTGATCAAGCTGTTTCTATCAATACATAATGTTTCCACTTCTATTATGTCAATGATCTGTGAACACAAAAAGTGTGTAAAGTGGCACATACCAAAGGGATGATTCATCTAGAAGAAATTACTTTTTTACTTAAGCAAGAGTGTTTAGAAGTGAATAATGCACATGAAACAATAAATAGCTTCCAGGTTGGGTAAACACTAACGTTCTGCTTCAGCAGAAACCGGAACCTGAAATGACACTATTTCATTTCCTCGCCATTTTTATTTGAAAAGAAAATGGCCTTCAACATATGCTGTATGAGTCTCTAAGAACATCCCAATACCAAGGTAAAATTTGTCAATAATCCAGTTTTACTGCAGGGATGTACTGGTGGCTCAAATTGACTACAGCTTGACTGGAGCTTTGATAATGTTTGATACTCTTAGGTTTGCACAAGTAGTAAGCATGTAAGTAGGTAGATAGAGGCATGATCTCTACCTTGAACCCCCCCCCACCCGTATATGAGAAAGAGAAAGAAACACACCATATACTTCCTCTACTGCTTTCTTCTCCCTGCTTTTTAAAAATAGCTCTAGCGGGAAGTGGTGGCAAGCAAGAAGGCAATAATGGAGAGAATGTACATGTGTATTTCTCCATGATCAATTTCAGGGAAAGGCACCAGGGTGGATGTTTTGGCCAGCCCTAGCACACAAAATGGATTTCAGTGGCCACAGGCCAAAGGATCAAATAGCAGTCTCATCACCACCTTTATACAGTGGTTCTGATCCATCCTGGAGAGATGGTTCCAGAAGGTGATGTTGATATCATCTTCTGGAACCATCAGGATGGATCAGAACCACTGTATAATGGTGCCTTCAAGCCCTGTCCCAACTACACATTCCATCAGCCCCCGGCTTAAGTAAAGGTTAGGTTCCAGGGGTTTGTATTTAAATCATTCTTCAGTTATGTCTAACATCACTATTACTGGAAATGAACATGTGAAATATGAAAAAAGCATTTACAGTACTCCTAGAATACAATACTCTACATTGTGTGGTCTTCTTTTGAAAAGTGAACTAATAGCACTTGCTGGAGTGACTGTTTATGTGGATGCCACTGGTTCTTCAAGTTCTACTGTTTTCATCTAGTCCTCGCATTGCTTCTTCACTTTCTGCTGCTTCCCAAACATGACAGAGTTGCTAACGCTCTTTTTTCTATCCTTGTTTGTTAATTCCAAAGACATACCTGTGGGCAAAAGTACAATCCTTGGGGATCCACTGGGCCAAAGCAATTACAACACAGAAGGGTGCTGACATAAGAATGTTCCTTCGGTCTTACTTTTTAGTCACATTAATCATAATTAACTGTAAGATGCAGACTGTAGTTTTTCTCTGTGTTTGCTTTTTAAAGAGAATTGATGGCAGCTGTAGAGAGCCTTGATCAAATGTAACTTTAACCCTCTGCTCTCTTCCTGCATGGTAGTGGTAGGGTTTTGTTATTCTGTTGCTGGAATCACCTTCATTCAGGGTCCAGTTTTTCTCCTAGTGTTAATGCTCCCTTGCACCTTGCAATTTTCAGCTCTCCCTGTGCCCAATTAGCCATAGCCATACTGACTTCTTCCTTCATCTTCTTCCCTTCTGCCCCAGGAATCCCCAGATTTTCAGTGGGGATGTAGCTGGGAATTTTCAAAGTTATTTAGCTGCTTGAGTTGTCTCAAAGCGGCTTCTGTTATTTGCCAGTGTCTTCATAGCTGCACCTGCTTCAAAGCCCTAACCAAGCATGCAAGTTAGATGTTTGTAACTTGAAAGTCTTTTATGGCCCAATTCTATTCCCCATCACCATGTGTGATGCAGGGCTGCCAGTGCAGCCTCCATCAAGTCAGCTTTACTTTAGAGAAAAACTTTACTTACCTCCCCAGCCACTGCCTGTCCCCCTATGTAAAACCTCACATACCTGCCAACTCCTTTGCTGGTGTAGATCTGAAGCACCGCAGGACTTTTCAAGCCCAGAATGGGGGCTCAGGATACAGTAGAAGCAAGTGTCACTGTGATCCACCCCTGCTCTGCTCATAACCTGCCCCCAATATGCCCCCACTGCTGGCAGAAATGCACCAGTGGCTAGTCTGCATGATGCTGCTGGCAGAGCCTGGGCTTCAGGCCTTTGCACTGGTCTCAGTGGGTTGATGCATGGGCCAAACCCCTCTGGCCATACACTCTCAATATGCAGGTGAGAGCCATGCAAACACCTCTTTGGCTAAGCTCCAGGTTCTTACCAGACCTGCTAGGAAAATCATCCTATGAAATACAGCACTTTCAACAGAGATATAGCAGCATAAGCAAAAGGTATAAAGAAAAGTTATATGAGTGTGTTAGGATTTGAAACAGGCATTTGAAAGCATTTCATATGATACATTTAAGCACAGAAGCACCCATGTGTATAGACTGCAGACTTTTCTTTCAAAAGGAAGAAATTGGGTTCTATTCATCTGTATTTGGAAGAGAAAGACCCATGATCTCCATATATGTCATATCTATATTTGATATTTGTATATATGGAGATCATGGGTCTTACTAATGTACATAATGTAATGTATGAGTCTGCCCCATCCCTGAAGAGATCACACATCTACAATATATGAAATCCAAAGAGAACTAAACACAAAAGCCAGTGCACACCCACCTAAAATGTAGTGTGCAGGTATAAATAAAAAAATAAAAGTGCAACAATCTTTCAAAAGTCCTGGAAAAGTTGTCTACAAACTAACATTTCTATAGGCTTTCTGACCCTGATGTTTTAATGAAATTATTCATTATGAAGTTGGCTGCATTCCTAGGAGTTTTTAATGTAACAGTTAAAAGAAAGATATATAATTAATGATGCTACAAATACAGTCTTGAAAAAGGTCATTTTCAACCTAAATCCTTCACTGGAAAGAAGGAAAGCGATAAGCTATCAAAGTTTTAGCATTTTGGCAGAGATTTAACATACTACAAGTATGTTAACAGTACTACAAGTTGCATACAGAACAAAAATACAAATTAAAAAATGATTGCTACTTGACCATATCAAGCCACAAAGCTATATCTGGAAATTCATAGACCTTTTGCATTCTTTTGAAAAGCTAGGGAGATGGAGAGCATAACTTGTGTTCTAAAACATAATTCACATCAGTGCTCTGCCTGAGGTGGTTTCCACTATTTTATATTAAATGCTGCAGTTATGAGCCCTAAACAAAACATTACTGTAATGTGAGTCATTTAATCTTGTCAGAGTTGGCTAGTTTCACGGATTCCAATCGTTGCAATCTTGGTTAAGGGTTTTTCAGCCGGCGATAATGTTGATAGAGCCAGGGAGTGACCCATCACAGCTATTCAGACTCCGTAACTGGCTTCTCACAGTTTGGGGCAGTGGTTCTCAGATGAAAGAGCACCTGCCTTTTCCAGATATTTTCCATCCCCCCCAGCTGTGGGATGCTACTGTCTGGACATGCCCATCAGAATACCTGATGTGGTGAAAAATGGGAAGGAAATAGGTAAAATGTTACTTAACTATATCAAAAACTATGATAGTTCAACATGAGAGTTTTTTTCAGGAGGTTAAAAATGGTTTGAAGGAGCCCTTCAGGTAAGTATAATTGCATAGTAGGTGAAGATTCTGTGGAATGAAGACTTGGATGGAGAACTACATAAAATTAAATCTGGAGGTGACAATGACTTGGGAGTGACTGAGAAAAGCAGCAGAAAGTGAAACATTCATTTTGTAATGAATTAGAAATATAAATAAATTAGAATCATTTATTTCATTCATTACTAGCAAAGAAATGAAAGCCAGGATGACAATTGTTCATTACTCATTTGTTACACATATGAAGCCAATGATTTTCTCTTAATAGCCATTATAAGTCAGATGGAGGTTACAGGGAGGGAGGTTCTGAGATCTGGCAAAGGGAAATTTAAATTATACTCTAAATTGTACAATCTTCAACTCAACTTTTAACAAAAGTTTCCAGTTTTCTGATTGTTAGCAGAGTTAGTTAGTTAGTTAGTTAGTTAGTTAGTTAGTTAGTTAGTTAGTTAGTTAGTTAGTTAGTTAGTTAGTAGAAAAAGCAGACTCATTCACAGCAGAGCTGAGTTACAAGAATAGCTTTATAAATATTGCAAATAAAACAAGAGAAGCAACTGGTTATGGCCACCTGGACAGGGATACATAAAACAAGAAGATAGGAAAAGAAACTAATAAGAAGTCTAATAAAAGTAGGAGAAAGCAACCCAGCAGCCTTAAACTAGGAAATGATTGGTAATAGCAGCCCTTGCTAGTGAGATTAACACATACCGTATTTTTCGCTCCATAAGACGCACTTTTCCCCCCCCAAAAAAGTGGGGGGAAAAGTGCATGCGTCTTATGGAGCAAATACTGCAAAAAAAAAAAAATCTCCACCCCCTGGCCCCGCCCCCTGCCCGCTCTGCTCTGCTCCGCTTCCCAGGAAAGTGTGGGTGGGGTGGCAGTCTCGCTGCGCAAGCCCTCGTGTCTACTCAGAAGTAAGTTTCAGCATCACTGGGGCTCACTCCCAGGAAAGCGTGGATGGGGTGGCAGTCTTGCTGAGCAAGCCCGCGTGTCTACTCAGAAGTAAGTCTCAGCGTCACTGGGGCTCACTCCCAGGAAAGCGTGGGTGGGGTGGCAGTCTTGCTGAGCAAGCCCGCGTGTCTACTCAGAAGTAAGTCTCAGCGTCACTGGGGCTCACTCCCAGGAAAGCGTGGGTGGGGTGGCAGTCTTGCTGAGCAAGCCCGCGTGTCTACTCAGAAGTAAGTCTCAGCGTCACTGGGGCTCACTCCCAGGAAAGCGTGGGTGGGGTGGCAGTCTTGCTGAGCAAGCCCGCGTGTCTACTCAGAAGTAAGTCTCAGCGTCACTGGGGCTCACTCCCAGGAAAGCGTGGGTGGGGTGGCAGTCTTGCTGAGCGAGCCCGCGTGTCTACTCAGAAGTAATAATAATAATAATAATAATAACTTTATTTTTATCCTGCCTTTCTCCCCAAAGGGACTCAAGGCGGCTTACAACATATAAAAACATAATTTAAAAACAAATAAAAACATATTAACACATCATAAAAAAACAGCAGTCAGAGTAAAAAATAGGTAAAAAGAGCATAGAGCAGCAGCAAGTCATAAAAGAATCAGGCCTGTAAAAAGTATTAAAAGTTTTAAAAAGATGTTAAAAGGCCAAGAACTCAGAAGGCCTGTTTAAACAGAAGGGTCTTCAGGCCTCGCCGAAAGGTCTCAAGAGAGGGAGCCATTCTTAAGTCAGGGGGAAGGGAGTTCCATAGCGTTGGTGCCACTACTGAGAAGGCCCTATTTCTTGCAGCCGCCCCACGAACCTCCCTAGGCGGCGGCACTTGTAAAAAGGCCTTCTCTGATGACCTAAGAGGATGAGCTGGATTGTACGGGAGCAGGCGATCTCTAAGATACCCTGGTCCAGAGCAGTATAGGGCTTTAAAGGTCAATACCAGCACCTTGAATTGGGCCCGGAAACGAATGGGCAGCCAATGCAGCCGCTGGAGAAGCGGACTGACAGGGTCAAACCGCCTACCTCCAGTAACCACACGGGCCGCCGCATTCTGCACTAGTTGCAGTTTCCGAACCGTCTTCAAGGGCAGCCCCACATAGAGCGCGTTACAGTAATCTAATCTCGATATCACAGAGGCATGGATCACCGTGGCCAGGTCTGCATGATCCAAATACGGCCACAGCTGGCGCACCAGCCGAAGCTGAGCGAAGGCCCCCCTAGCCACAGCCGCCACCTGGGAATCCAGGAGCAGCTGCGAGTCCAGGTGGACCCCCAAGCTGCGGACCTGCTCCTTCAGAGGGAGTGCAACCCCATTCAGCGCAAGCCGATAGTCCAGCACCTGCATCGAGGATTTCCGAACCAGGAGAGCCTCTGTCTTATCCGGATTTAATTTTAGCTTGTTAGCCCCCATCCAGATCCTCACTGCCTCCAGACAGCGCTCCAGGCCCTCAACCGCCACCCTGGAGTCTGGAGGAAAGGAGAGATAGAGCTGGGTGTCATCGGCATATTGATGGCACCCCACTCCAAACCCCCAGATGACCTCTCCCAGCGGTTTCATGTAGATGTTAAATAGCATGGGGGACAGAATTGAGCCCTGTGGCACCCCGCATCTCAAGGGCCAGGATGTCGAACAGGCATCCCCCAGCACCACCATCTGGGACCGACCCTCCAAGTAGGAGCGGAACCACCGCAAAACAGTGCCTCCAGCTCCCAACTCGGCCAATCGGCCCAGAAGGATACCATGGTCGATGGTATCGAAAGCTGCTGAGAGGTCCAGCAGGACCAACAGGGACGCACTCCCCCTGTCCAGTCCCCAGCGTAGGTCATCCACCAAGGCGACCAAGGCGGTTTCCGTCCCAAAGCCCGGCCTGAAGCCAGATTGAAAAGGATCCAGATAATCCGCTTCATCCAAGACCCTCTGGAGTTGGGACGCCACCACCCGCTCAATTACCTTGCCCAGAAACGGGATGTTGGAGACTGGCCGGTAGTTATCCAACACAGTGGAATCCAGGGAGGGCTTCTTCAGGAGGGGGCGAACCACTGCCCGTTTCAAAGTGAGTGGTAACGTCCCCTCCATCAAGGAAGAGTTGACCACCCTCCCTGTCCACTCAGCCAGCCCACCCCGGGCAGCTCTTATCAACCAAGCTGGGCAAGGGTCGAGCAGGCAGGCAGATGGCCTCACACTCCAAACGAGTCTGTTCACATCCTCAGGCTGTACAAGCTGAAAAGAATCCCACAACACAGGACAAGCAGTTGGAGCATCACAACTTCTCTGCAACACAAACACTTTCCCCCTCTCTCACACACACAGGCTGCCCCCTTCACTTACACACACAGATGCTCTGCCCCCCCCACTCACACAGCAGGGAAAGGGCACTTTCACTCACCTCATCCAGCATCTGAATGTAAGCCCCCCGCCCCCCATCACAAAGAAAAAACTGTCTCCTTGGTCAGAATGCCAGTGTTTGCTTATTGCACAAGCCCCAGGTAAGGCTCGGTTCTCACCATAAATCCAGAGGTTTGCTGTGTCTTGAGAATTCAAGTTGTGGTTGGACTTTCCACTTGTTCATTTGTATTGGAATCAGGAAGAACTGGCGAGGAGGTAGATGTGGTGTCAGCAGTGGCCCCTTTAAGGGTAAGGCCTGGGCATCCAGCAGAGTGTGCTGCACAGCTGCAGCCACTGGAATGCAATAGGGCCCTCAGGGATATAAGGAGTACCAGAGGCAGAAAGGGTTTGTGGGTTTTGAAGGAGTGCAGTTTGGAGGTAGGAGAGGAGACTGACTGGGTTTATTGAATTTGGAATCTGACTGTGGCTTGTGACTGGACTTAGATACCCTGACGGATTTGACTGACCTACCTGGAACCTGACCTTGGACTGTAATTTGGCTTATTGGCTCTGGATTCTGATTTGGTAACTCTGATTGATGGGAATGATTTACTTGGCATCTGTGGACTGGAATTGGACTCACTTTTGCTTGCTGCACTGGTGAGTTGCACAAGGGGGACTGATCAGCCTTAAGCGGGCACGAGGCCCAGTGGACTGGAATTTAGCAGAACATCATTGTAGCAGAAAGATAATGTGATCCCCTATTTGTGTGCACCTGCTTTTGTGAGCTTCATAAATTCTGACTCTAGCTTGATGAGTTCTTGGGGTTTCCAGAAAACTAGAGTACTCAAACCTTTAAGTCTCTCCATTTGTTAATGACAGTGATAATGGTTCTTAATGCCACTGTTGACTGCTGTTCACTTTACATGGTTCAAATGTTATTCTGTTATAGTTTATTAAATATTTTATTACACTATTTGGTTCAGAATATTCTTTTCCTTGTTTTCCTCCTCTAAAAACGAGGTGCGTCTTATGGTCAGGTGCGTCTTACGGAGCAAAAAATACGGTATACCAACACTCACTGCAACTGTACAGATCTAGCTCCCATGCCATCACTCTTCCAACATTCAGATTCTTTCAACAAAGTGATCTCTAAACACAGTTCTCCTATAAAAGAGGAAGCTGAAAGGATTGAGATTTTTTTTTCTTTTTGATCTGTCTGTGTGAGTTCCTTTCCCTTGAAGACTGGGCATTTTCAATTTCCTCAGTTGCTCTTCCTTTAAGCCTTTCAACCCATTCCACACTGTATTTCCCTACTTTTCCCATTCCTGTGTATCTTTCAAACTGCCTGTAAAATGAGGACCTTTTATAATCTGTCACAAATTTGGCAGGTTTGATTCTCTGGAGGAAAAGAAGAATGTCTGAAAGTTACATGCAAACTGGATAGAAAACATGTAGGTTGTAGGCACTTGAAAAGCAGTTCAGTCTCCCATTGCAAGCAATGGAAAATGAAAAGGGATTGGAAAAACAGAAGTGGATGGAATAACAGACAAAAACAAATATGATTTCAATGAATGAATGAAAACATGACAAATTTAACAGCACAATGCTATCCCCCACCTGAGCCAGCGCAGCCATCTCTGCAAAGCCTTAGAGTGTCGCAAATGTGAAGTAAATGTGAGCTGGCAGCGCTGGCCTAAAAGCCTCTGCTGGCCTGCCGGTGCTGCATCCAGGAGCAATGGTGGCCAGCACAGGTAAGGTTGCACTAGATGGTACAGGGGCTTGGGGAGGGTGGCAGAGAGATGGCGTTTCTGGGCAGGGGAAGGCAAAACAGGGGATGGATCACAGCCTCCTCCACCATAACCTAACCTCCTTTCCGGCCACCCCAGATTTACATAGGGCTTCCCAGATTTGCACCAGCTAAACAGCTGAGGAAATATATCCCCTTAGCAAAGTAAGGAAATAGTTTCTCCTTCTTACCCTGAGGAGACCTCCAGCTGCCTCTGAACCTCCATTGGATACAGCGCAGGCCATGCAGCCTTGCTGTGCCTGCACAGGTTAGGTTTGGGGTGCCCAGTTTTGACAATGAAAATGAATAGAATAGCTAAAGACAAAAAACACAACTCGGGCACATCCCAGTAGAAAAATGAATCCTTCATTAGGTCTCACTGGAGAAAGGAGCATGAATACCTTACCTCCTCCACATCACTTCTGGCAGTGTCAGGACTGACATAATGAGAAAAAAAAAAGCATTGCCACTTTTCCCACAAATGGATCTACTGCACAGGAGAGCTGCAATGTGCCATGTGAAGTAACAAGCTGCAGCATACATCCCCACTCCTTGCTAGAGGGGGGACCAGTGATGAGGGATGTCTTGTTTCTCAACATTTTTTATAGTTACATATATGTGCTAATTCAAGACATTTTGTGAAATGTGATTGATTAACTTTCATATTGGTGATGAATGAACAACATGCATTCAGTTGTGTTAACTGCAAATCTCATCGCCTAAAACATTCAGGTCACAGATTATAGAATTTAGCTGACAAATATTAGCCCACCACTGTAAGAACTGAGTTTTTGGATTATATTATGGATACCGAAAAATCCATGTTGACTGCATGACACTGGGCCATGGCAGCATCCCCAGTTCCTCTCTGAGTCAGATCATGTCTCAAAATTACAAAATTGCCTCAAGTTCCAAGATCTCCTGTGCCTTTGGAAGTTCACAGATTGATGCCATTAAATTCCTAGACACCAAAGATTCTGCCACCATGTTTGATCTTGGTTTTATTGGGTTTTAAAGACTCCTGTTCTACTTACCACAGCACGGTCTTAACATTCATATTATTCTATTCATTCAATGCCTGCACATCCCCTATCTATTCATAGACGATCCAGCCCAGTCTCATTGAACCTGTGGTTCATATTCTGCTGGACATTTTCCCATTGTCAAGGTTTCTAGACATAATTATTTTTACCCTGGCTACCTATCATCTGGATCAAATTCACTCTGCTCAGAAGCCAGCATTAGACTGTTCTGAGGGAAAAACAGAGATAGAATTCTTGTTCAGCTAGTCACTAAAATGAATCATGTTGAAAGTACAATATACGAAGAATAGGTGTTCTCTTTTGTACTGCCTCTGAAAATATGCCCAATTTATTCTATTTTAAATAAAATTGCAAGAACATGAACAGCATGGCAAAAATGTAGCTATCCCATTGGAACCATATTCAGCACTTTTTAAAAATGAGCAGAGCCAAAGACAAGTGAAAAAGCTCATGTGTCCAGTCAAGTCCAGTAATGATATACACTCTTTCAGGGCGACGTGATCCATAACAATGACATATAAAGACTGCTGCAGAGATCCTACACTGAGGGACTTTTGTCCCTCTTTCCCTACATACCTTTCATTTTGGCCTTTTTGAATACAATTTAAATGAAATGTTAATAGTTAATGTAATTCCTTTTCTTTTAGAGCTTTAATAGACTAGTTACATTTTGATTCCTTGACTGCATAGTCTATATTCATGGGTAATTCAGTGGGTTGTCACATCTGATCGCTCATGAGTGCTATTGTAATTTGATTTAAATAAGAAACCCTGAGGTTCTATGTTCTCCTGGGAGCGCCCCTCTCCCCGAAAAGCTCCCTCTGCCTAGTGTCTTTAGCCTGGGATGGTGGCAGCAGATAGAACTATCAGTAACCCTTCCCTTTCAGCTGCCAGCCTAGTTAAAAGGGAAAGCAGAGAGCAAGAATGAATGCCTGAGTGCTAAAGGTGATCCAGTGAGTGAACCGTTCTGTTCTGCCCATGTGCCATGTAAAGTTGTACAGGTACATTCTGGGCAGTCACGACTAACTGGACATCCTGTCACACAGCCTTCTGGGATGTTGGGCAGCAGACGTGACTGCCCAGAGCTTCCCCGTCCCAATCAAGGAGGACTTCATGCGGCACCTGAGCAGAATGGAAAGATGCGGTCCAAACAGGGACCACTTTTCCATTGTGCAATGGTGGCGAATTTGGCCACCGCTGTACTAGACCCTACTCCCCTCAGTCATCCTGCCTGTTCTGGCAACCCTCCCTGACACCCTCCCACTTTGCTACTCTCTTTTGCAACCCTCTTCTCATGACTGTGAACCTCTCCTCCACTTTCCCTGTCTCCTTCCTACTCTTTCTAGTCACTCTCTCTGTTCTCCCATCTGCTCCCTTCTGGCTCCCCCAGGCCCTCTTTATGAGCCCATATCAGTTGCAAAGCCCATCCATTTTCCCAGTGTCTCTCCAAGACCTTGAAACATTGCTTTGAGGAATAGGGCCGGCCTGCAACTCAGCAGTCCTCCAGTGTGACATCATCACTGGGCACTATAAGTCACTTCCAATCCAATCCTGTTTCTGAGATCAGAAGTGTTGGAGTGTGGGGCAATGAATCAGCTACACAAGAGGTTTAATGCTATTTACTGAATACGTTCTGTCCATCCAATGTCCTAAGGATGCAATTCAGAAAAGTACTTGGGCCGGCACGAGTTCCTAACACTGGCCCAAGAAGGTAGCAAATGTGCTGTAAGGCACATTTGTGCCTCCTCGTGATTCAGCAAGAAGCGTGCTGGCCTGCGGAGACTGGTGGAATCTTCCGGGGTGGTGGGTGGCCCCGGGGGCGGGCAGGTGGGGAGCGGGAGGTGGGGCTTGGATCCAGCAGTTATCCTGGATCCCAAACCCTTTTCCTTGGGAGTTCGGAGCAGCCTCAAGCCACTCTGCTCTCCTCGGACTTCCCCACCTCAGGAGCTGGCGCAAGTCTAAGGAGACCCATGGGGCCAAGGTGTCTTACCCAGAGGTAAGGGGAAAATTTTCCCCTTACCTCTGGCTGAGCTACTTTGGGCCCCTATCCTGCCTTGGATACAGTGCAAGCCTTTTGGCTTGCCTGTTCCAGCATAGGATAGGACTGCGCCCTAAATCACTAATATACAAGTCTGTAGGAAAGACATCATTACCAGATTCTTATTTCCTCATTTGTCCTACTTTCCCCCTAGAAGTCAAGTCCTGATCTTGTCCAGTTGGCTGATTTGTTATTGGAACAGATTCAAATCTTACCCATCAAGAAAAATACTACTGTGCTTTTCCATTTTGCATTAGTTGACCCAGTGCCTAATGCTTGCTTACCGTTCTGGCATCCCAAAGAGACAGGGTCTTGTCTGCAGAGCTGGTGAGGATGATGTTGGAGAAAGGAAGAAACTCAATGCTGTTTACGGAATCTTTATGTCCACGCAAAGTATATCGACATCTCTCACTATAAAAAAAAGCAGTCATATATTCAACCGGGTTGAATAATATTGCTAATTCATTCAACAAAGATGAAAAGAGTAACAATAAGTGCAACACAGGAAATCCAATAACTTGGCATCCATTGTGGTAATGTGGACAAAATAATTTAGATGGCAGTTACAGTCAACTAAGCAAACTAGTCCAGACCTTTGACAGATAATGTGCTGAGTTCACATTAATAATGATAATGTGTCAGTGTCCACATTAATGCTATAACAAAAAGGACACCATAGAAAGTCATGAGATATTGAAAATCCCCCTGGTCTAGAGGGTAGAGCCTCCAGTTAGCCAGAAGATGACATCAGAAGGTTGCCAGTTTGAGGACACCGGCAGCTCCCTGAACGGCTGAGAATGGCGAGAACTTAAAGCAGCTGACAAGCCCAGCTGAGTGATTCCACCTGCTCTTGGTGTGAGCAAGAAGCATCTTGGCTGCCCTCCATGTGAGAGATGGAGCTGCTTGTCAACCTGTGTGGGAGAACTGGAGGCCAGAAGTGAGACCAAACCAGGAAGATCCATTCTGAAATGTTGTTGGTTCTTGAAAGAGAGAACCTCTATAATTGTAAAAATCCCCTTGAGGGATTTAGAAATGCCTGCCTATGTAAACCGCCTTGAATAAAGTCAGAGGAGTAAGCCGATGACCAGAAAGGTGATATATAAATACCTAGTTGTTGTTGTTGTTGTTGTTGTTGTTGTTATTAAGGAGTAGTTTATTGTTACTGTTTTCAACTGAAGGCTATCACTCTTTCCAACGTTTTCTATTGATTGCCTCGAAGAAAATTACAGGAGTCTTCCTGGATCAGACCAAGGGCATGTCCAGTCCAGCATGCTGACTCCAACAGTGGTCGGTCAGATGCTTCTAGGAGGCCCACAAGCAAGACAACAGGGTCCCATCTGTTGCTTCCTAGCAAATGCTACTCAGAAGTATACGCTGTCCTTTGACCATCAGTCATACACCTGTGGCCAATTTTGACGCTGAAATGAATGCATGTTTTGTCAGTCCTGAATGAATGTTTAACACAGCCAGCTGTTTAGCTAAATCCCAATGGCCCTTTTGTGAGTTAATAGTAAATTACAGGATGAATTGAGTGAGCTGTTAAGTAATTGCTGGACCACAGTGAACTTGAGACACTGGGAGAGAAGGGATTGACATTTGGGAACCATTTTGCTAAAGTACAAACTCTGATAACTCATTCCAACTAGGAAAACACAGAATCTGGGAATCAGATAGGCTACATGTTCCCAGGATAGAAAGGCAGTCAGGGTACATTAAGACAAGATGGCCTGTATAATTCCATCCAGCTTTGTCATTCTGAGGTTCAGAATTATTACACACATTTTTGCTAAAGTACGTTTTCAGCAATACTTTTGAAATGATTTATATAGACAAAGATGTAGTTAAAATCATATGAAATAACCACCAGGCATTGAACACATTTTGTGGTTCAAACAATTACCACATCATATTTTAACAGAAATGCAAAATACAAACCAGGCAAACCAAAAACAAAGAAAAAAACCCACACACCTCTGCTGGGAATATATTCTGGTGTGGTACAAGAAGAAGAAGATATTGATTTATTTCAGACAGCTTCTAACAGAGAAATTGAAAGCTGCATCTTCAGGGAAAGCGACAGCCCAAGAAAAGAATATATATTATGAGGAGCTCAGATATGATGAGGAGAACTACCGACAGGCAGGTTGCAAGAACAGACTTGTGAGAGATTAATTAGGTGTCAGAGCAGAGAGGCCCATTCAGAATCCCTTACCAAGGTGAAAATGGACTAAAGTGATTGGTCATGACAACTGTAGGATGGAAGGAAATGATTTGTACATTTCCATCAAGAACATAAACACTTGGGCCTATTTCAGTTCTCCCTCTCTTTGCTGCCTCTATATCAATGTGTAGTGATGAGCAAGCACCCTTCACTCTCTCCACCTTTAATTTACATTCCAGTAACTCAGTGTCTGATATTATTGTGAACCTCTGGCTGCAACATAAAACAAACATTCAGCTTCTTCTTTTAGCTGAGACATAATTTAAATGAAAGTATTTGGAATTATGCAACTGCTGAAAAGACCTGAGATTCGCCACAAAAAATAACATAAGATTTGCATTTGGGGAAATGTTGCAGATCTGTGATTTTAACAGGCTACTACAGGTGGAGCCTATTTATCCGTGTTCCTTTATCCGTGACTCGGTGTGATTAACAAAAAATGCTTTGCGCTAAATCCCATAGAGTTATGCAAATAGGCTGCAGCTGTACACTTCTGGGTGGAAGGAAACTAAGGCAGCTGTTATCAATTCCCTCCCCTCTGTACTCAGCTCTCCCGCTTCTTTCACAGGTGGGATGCTGAACTTTTAAGAGTCCAGTCCTATGCCTGCCTACTCAGAAGTAAGCCCCACTGTAGTCAATGGGGCTTACTCCCAGGAAAGTGTGGATCATTTTGTTTGTGTTGGCTGGAGCAGGAGAGACTGCACCACCTGGGGGGGGGGGAATTAGGCAAACACTTCCTGAGTTTTTTAAAGCAATCCCCTCTGTTGCTACCGCAGCTGCCCCTATGTGTGTGTGTGTGTGTGTGTGTGTGTGTGTGTGTGTGTGTGTGTGTGTGTGTGTGTGTGTGTGTGTGTGTGTGTGTGAGTGAGAGAGAGCGCGAGAGCGAGCTCCACCTTGCTGCATGTCCTCTGGCTGCAGAGGTTTTCTGCCCCCCTTCCCCTCCTCAGCCTTTTTGCTGGCTCAGGTGCTCCAGGAGTCTTACTGTTTCATAGCAAGAGGAGCCTCTTCCATGGCTCCAGGGCTATTTCCCTGCCTGAGCCTTTTTGCAGTGTTTTGGGCTGCCTGGAAAAGGAGTGAGATGCCAGCGAAGGACAAAGGGAGCAAAGGTGTGTGTGACTTTCAGTTTCCACCACCCCATTCTCTTTAAGACAAATCCGCAGATTAAAAAATCGTGGATAAATAGGCTGCACCCTGTATGTGCTTTTAACAATGATAGTCAATGGGGCTTACTCCCAGGTAAGTGTGGATAGGGTTGCAGCATTTGGGATGTTTGGGAATTTTTTTAAAAACAGATCAGCAACTGCTTTGGGTGGGTTTAGGAGGGTAGTTCTTTATTTTAAATATTTTTTTAAACTTATACATATTGTAAAATTTTAATTTACTTAATTTAATTTGTTTTTGTCATATGCTCAAAATTTCCCTCACTTTTGACCATGACATCATTTCTGGTGGGTCCGTGACATCACAATGACATCACAATCTAACTTTCAGGTTACTTACATCACTTCTCATGGGTCCTGACAGATTGTCATTTAAAAAGTGGTGCTAAAACATTTGAGAACTACTGCCATATCTTGTCTTCCCTTCTTTTCCCTTCTGGACAGAGAATGGACAAATTCTCCTCCCAGCTACACAAGTGCAAAAACAAACCATTTTCTGTTTCTGATTTAAATACAATTCCTTGAAAAAGATATAAAATCAGAAACTGGCATTGAACGTGAGCCTTGATTGCACCTTAATGTCCTATGGAACAATGAACACAATGACTCTCTCCTATATTAATCATGGGGAATGCTCCTGCATAGTTGGTGGGAGCTCTGTGGACTTCAGAAGGCTTTTTAAAGTTATTTGTTCAGCAAGAGACAATCAAAAACATGAAAAAGTCATGTATTTTAATGTGCCTCCTTAGAGAGACATAATTTGTATGTAATAAAATTTTAACTTGCAATTGAAGAACTTTTATTTACTATCACTGGTGATGCCAAAATACAAATCTTAGAATTATTTATATTACAATTAGGATTCAACAAGAGGGTGTGATGAGATTTAACTGTATAAGTCTGTGATCCCTGTCACCTTTTGTTATTAGACATAATAATGTGAATTTTACTAATTATTGTAATGAATGATTAGAAAGATAAATTTTTAATACTGTTTGAACACGTAATGTGTAGCGAAAGTGTTATATTATTTTCTGCTCTGATAAAGATACTTATGTGTGAAATTAAAAAGGGAAAACTGCATTAAAAGACTTGTTAGAGCTCAAAACACAAATTAAAGGCAGAATGAGAGAAATATTTAAAAGGGTCTGCTGAACTACTAACAGTACTTAAAACTAACACTTCCTGTTAAACAAGACAAAAACAGCAATATTCAGCAGAAATCCTGAAAGTCTTACAGCACAATATTACACGTCTACTCATGCATAAATTCCACTGTATTCAAAGAGGCTTACTCCCAGAAGAGTGGAATATCTCAATGGGACTTACCTCTGAGCATCCATCCTGTTTTGGGCGCTGCCAGGAACATGAATAAGTCTAACTGTAAATCAATTTATGTTATTGATGTTGGAAGAGTGACAGCGTGGGGTGCAGAGTCACCCTGCATATACCATAGATACTCATGTATAGTACCTAAAATTTTTGCCAAGTAATCAAGCTCCAATTATCACTTTGCCTGATCTCCAGGTCAATCAGAGGGCAGAGCCTTTCAACTCTGAACAGTTTCATTTCTCAAGCAGCAGGCAGGTTCAGCTCCTTAGAAGCAATTTGTTAACCTTTTATTCTCCTTCCTTCTGCTGCAGCCTGGTTCTGTTTTGCAAATGCTTGCAAAGCAGGTCTGTTTTTGGAAACACCAGGATGGGATCCTCCTCTCCATTTGAAGCAGGCTACAATTCAATGCACGCTTACTTAAGAATAACACCCATGGAAAGCAGTGAGTCTACTTCTGAGTAAAAAGGGTTGCAAATATATGGAGCTGCCTCTCTCTGCTGTGAATTGAATTGCACACTCCCAGTTATGTGTTATGGGTTGTATGTTGTACGTACAGCTTCTGGCTTAACACACCAGACACCTTAAAGGTGGATTTGATTCATGGTTCTCCTGCAGTGGTTCCCAACCTTTTTCACTTGCATATCCCTTGGCAGCCCATTTCCATAAATTGTACCCTTCCTATTAGCAAAATGTTTGTAATTAATCATACAAGCCCTCATCTCTCCCATATGAAAACCCAGACTTCATGTATTTATTACAGTGTTTTCTCTTTTCATCTGTTTGAAGAACAGAAGACTCTGCCTTTGTACTGTTTTGCACCAGAAGTGTCTGGAGAAATTCTGGCTGATTGATCACTTTCCATATTACATTTCAGCTTTTTTACTGTGCTGGTTTTCAATCACTGGTGTATACATGAATTGATGACCAAAAACAAGCTATTGGTGGGGCTTTCATAGTCAACTAACTACCTTCCTTCCTGGCCCTGCAAAGCATTCTGGAGCACGACCTGCCTTTTTCTACCATTATTCCATTCTTTTTCAAGTAACCCTACAGGTCCTGTTGAGTGTCCCTGGGAGTACATGAATACCAAGTTGGGAACCACTGTTTTACTGGTATGTTGTTTACAGTGCACTTACCCTGATAGTGTTTACAAAAAGGTGGTGAAGACCAGAATTTAAAAAAAGAATAAAAATGTATCTTATCATCTTTTATTACATTTTTAATAAATTCTTAATAAAGACTACAGTTCTTAGGTATCAGTGGTAGGTTATTTTTCAGGATCTGGCCTCGGGTAAAATCAATCTAAGCTATAGTCAGACATCCCCCCTAAGTTTAACCCCTGACTTATCCGAGGGTCATAGAAAATTCCATGATATTGGCTCAAAACCTGCCCTCGACTTATGTGTGGTTGACTTATAGGCGAGTGTCTGTGGTAATCAGAAATGGTGTAAATGTTGACCTGCACCAGTGGTTGACCACCAAAATGTGGTTTACAAACTACCAAACAACTTTGTTAGGAGCACACAGGATGGCTTAATATCACTGAGGACGCTGCTACATTGTTTCAACAGAAACTTGCTTTTCTAACATGGCCATTGACAATATGGAGAGAGAGAGAGAGATTGCTTCTCTTCCTTTGCAATTACTATTTCTTTATTATTCTATTAGTACTAGTGTGATTATTACTTCTTTGATTTCTTTTTCCTGTTTTGTTTATTCCTGCCAGTGTGCAAACAAACGCTGGAGTTCTTTCTTTCATCTGGTAAAGATCTTAACAAAAAGTCAGTTTGCTGTGTGTGGAACTGCTTTAATTCCCCATTGCTGCCAACAATTGAAACGTATTTTCATATATTTAGCATTTTGCTGCCATCCCTTGGGACAGGTTAGAATACTGCTATTCTGTGTGCAAGCAATATTGTGCTCACACAGTGCATCTAATCCTGCCAATCTAAGTGCAGAGTAGATATAGTACCTTCACAAACCTGGTGGCAGGTTGGTTGAAGTGCCAAGCCAGGCTGTGGAATTTGCATGGACAGATTCTTTCATTCATTGCAGGGATGCCCAGTCAGCAGAAAAGGTGCCTCTCTGTTCCAGGGACACTTCCTGGTCTTTCAGTTTGCCATTAAAACATTAAAAAGGGAATGCAAAAATACTAGCCATGTGAGTGCCTCCTAAAACAGGACATACATTTTAAATGTAAGTAAATATAAACAACTAAATCATCCTTAAACAGTGCTGTCCTCATTTGTTCGTGGGCTTCTGCGCAGCAGTTTTCCAGAACAAGAATGAACTATGCCTCAGTGTTGGATGACAGTGGAGTTATCATGAATTAGCCCAGCAGCTGAGATCAGCAATGAACTGTGTTGCTTTTCTGTAACCCCACAAGGTTTATTTTGAAGATGGCCTTTTAGTTCTCCTTCATAGTCAAGGAGTTAACAAAAAAAACCACCTTTTTCTTGTTCAGAAAGGAACAGCAAAAATCCCATGACAATATCTATGCAATAACAATTTGTTGTTGTTGGCAACCTTCAGTCTCGAAAGACTATGGTATCGCGCTCTGAATGGTGGTTCTGGAACAGCATCTAGTGTGGCTGAAAAGGCCGATTTGGGAGTGACAATCCCTTCCACACTGGGAGCAAGTGCAGTCTGTCCCTGGCCTGTCTCCCTGGCTATGGGCCTTCCTTCTTTGCCTCTTAGCCTCAGTCTGTTGGCCAAGTGTCTCTTCAAACTGGGAAAGGCCATGCTGCACAGCCTGCCTCCGAGCGGGCCGCTCAGAGGCCAGGGTTTCCCACTTGTTGAGGTCCACTCCTAAGGCCTTCAGATCCCTCTTGCAGATGTCCTTGTAACGCAGCTGTGGTCTACCTGTAGGGCGCTTTCCTTGCACGAGTTCTCCATAGAGGAGATCCTTTGGGATCCGCCCATCATCCATTCTCACAACATGGCCGAGCCAACGCAGGTGTCTCTGTTTCAGCAGTGAATACATGCTAGGGATTCCAGCACGTTCCAGGACTGTGTTGTTTGGAACTTTGTCCTGCCACGTGATACTGAGGATGCGTCGGAGGCAGCGCATGTGGAAAGCGCTCAGTTTCCTCTCCTGTTGTAAGCGAAGAGTCCATGACTCGCTGCAGTACAGAAGTGTACTCAGGACGCAAGCTCTGTAGACCTGGATCTTTGTATGTTCCGTCAGCTTCTTGTTGGACCAGACTCTCTTTGTGAGTCTGGAAAACGTGGTAGCTGCTTTACCGATGCGCTTGTTTAGCTCGGTATCGAGAGAAAGAGTGTCGGAGATTGTTGAGCCAAGGTACACAAAGTCATGGACAACCTCCAGTTCATGCGCAGAGATTGTAATGCAGGGAGGTGAGTCCACATCCTGAACCATGACCTGTGTTTTCTTCAGGCTGATCGTCAGTCCAAAATCTTGGCAGGCCTTGCTAAAACGATCCATGAGCTGCTGGAGATCTTTGGCAGAGTGGGTAGTGACAGCTGCAAAGAGGAAGTCACGCAGATATTTCAGCTGGACTTTGGACTTTGCTCTCAGTCTGGACAGGTTAATAATTAGCACATTCAAGTGGTCAAAGTGCTTCACATACATTTTCTCATTGCGGACTATGAATCATAGAATTGGATTAAAAGGTCATCTAGTCCAACCCACTGCCTTAGGCAGGAAATCCTCTTAGAGCATCTCTAACAGGTGCTTGTCAAGCCTCTGCTTGAAAATCTTCAGTGAGGGAGAGTTCACCACCTCTCTTGGCAAACTGTTCCACTGCCGAACCGCCCTTACTGACAGGAATTTTTTCCTGATGTCTAATTGAAATCTCCTCTCTTGCAGTTTGTAGCCATTGGTTCTAGCTCCACTTTCAGAAACAGGAGAATAAATTATTGCCTTCTTTCATATGACAGCCCTTTAGGTATTTGAAGAGAGTTATCATCTCTCAGCCTTCTCTTCTCTAGGCTGAACATGCCAAATTCCCTCAACCTTCCCTCATAGGGCTTGTCCTCCAGGCCTCTGATCATCCTTGTCGCTCTTCTCTGAACCTGCTCGGGTTTGGCTGCATCTTTCTTAAAGTGGGGTGCCCAGAATTGGACACAACACTCCTTCACCACACTCCTGTATGGTAATGGCAAGCATTTTCCAATATTGCAGATGTATTGAAGTTGTTGAAGTCAAAAGAGTGTTTCTTGACTGAAAAAGCTAAGACCGTAACTTCCCTGATTCACAGCTTAATCTCTTAGCCCAGAGCTTCCCAAACTTTTTAGCACCATGACACAATTTTTAACATGACAATCACAATCCACATATCGTGGGTGGCACAAGGCCTGGGACTCACCACTAGCTGCCACTATCATCGATGCCCAAGCCTCTACTTGGCTGTCTTCAGCCTCCTCCAAGCCTCACTACTTATCAGTAAGAGTGGCAGCCAGCAGTGAGTCCTGGGCCAGGCGCTGGCCAGAGCAATGCAAACACAATAGTCCAAGTGATTATGTCTTCCGAACAGGCTGAAGACAGCCAAGCAGAGGCTTGGGCGGCAATGAGAGTGGCAGCTGGTGGTGCAAAATTGGCTGGTGGGTTGCAACCCACAGACTGGGAACCACTGTCTTAGCCAGCATGCTACATTAGCTCCCACTAAGTTTGCTGGTATTTCTGGTTATCCTATCCCACTAAGTATGCTGGTATTATTAGTTATCCTGAAACAATCGTATAATGGAATAACCTGTTAAAGATCAGAACAGTATTCCAAGTATTTTTGTAGTATGATGCCCATATATTTTAGACCAAAAAAAATATTTTCACTGAAAATTTCTGAAATGGGTAAAGCCCAATACCCATTATTCCCATTTATCAGGCAAGTTCTTGTTTAAACACACGAAAGCCTTGCAGTGTATCTTGAATAGCTGACAGCCCAATTTGGTTCAGGTTAATCCAATAATTTACCTTTTATCTCAATTTGCCATTGAAACACAGTTCAATATTTTCAATTGATGAATGAGTTCTCGAGATAGTTGCCACTTCAGGCCTGCTGACTTCAGCAGGAAGTGCCTAATAGCATTTCAGAATTAGTGACAACCTCACTGGTCTTCTATGAACAGTATTATTGATGTATGAAAGAGATGACCTGCACATGCTGCTCATACAGCAAGAGCAGACCTCTACATTGCATAGGATGTTCAAGTCTACTCCAGGCATGCTGGAGCCTCATTCATACTTAGATTCCACAATTTTTCTAATTGGTATGTCTGACACAGAGCAATTTCAGATGAACCTACACAATTCTGAAACTGCAGGATCTGCATGTGAAAATATGGATATTATGTCTATCCATGGTATCTGGATGGTAGCCCACTATATATGGTGAAGGGAGAGGGAAACTATCAAAGAAAGATATTTCATTAACTGTTGGTTCTTAATTTCATGAAAGATTTCCTTTAATTATTTCCTACTTGGCCTTTTCTTACAAGATAAATGAGTGCAAAGTTCAGTGGAAGACTGCTATTCTGCCAAATGAAGAGGCACTAAAGATTTATAACGTTATATAAAGCAACAGCTATATCTGGAGTGTTTCTAGCATGAGCTTACTAAGTTTAAAGATGAAAACAATTTAGGATTCTGGTATATACCAGAGTAGCATGAGCTAAAATGTATGGAGACACTATGATCGAGGGAAGATGTCTTGTTGCTCTTCTTCTAGGGCAGAGTTGGGGCCAACATCTTTGACTTCAGCAGCCTGTTCAGTTCTTTGGTCCAATCCCTTCAACTGATGGTCTGGCTCTAAGAAAGCTGAGAGTATCATCTGGCTGTAGAAGCTTCACAGGCACAGGGCACTTATGTGGCATTCACTGACATTGGACAGGGCCACAACTGGAGCCAGACAAAGCCGCTTTTGAGGCTCGACCTAGCCTATGGTGGCCATTTTTCTTCTAGGTGGTGCAGAGAGTAACACAAAATATTTCTTAGTACTCTGTGGCCACAAACACTGGAGCTGCCCTTTTCCTTAACCAGTATATTCTACATTCTTTATTTGGTTGCTATAGCAACAGTAGAAGGCACTCTAGCTTTTGTTTAAACTTAAAAATTTGGCCATGTGTTGTGGGTCCTCCCATACAGACATGGGAGAAGGCGACTATAACCATTTTTTTTAATTCTAATGGAAACTAAGACTTTTGACACATTCTGGCTGACAGCATAAAAATCTTTCTGTCACAAAGTTTTCAAAGCAAGGGGATTAATGTGTGCAAGTTGCTGATTCATTTTTCTGATCAGCACTTCTCTGGGGTGGTACTTTTCAGTAGCTTTCATTATTTTAATCCAATTGTACTACACACAAAAGCTAGACATAAAGTATTTCCTTCTATTTTATTAGCAATTACCTTTGATTCCGACTGATAAAGAAAAGTGTTCCAAAATATAGGAGTATGGGAAATTCAAGCTGTATAGTTCTAAAGGAATTACAGTTATGCTTTTCTTCAGGAGATTTTCACTGTTCATTCATACACCCTTCATCAGAACGGTCTAAGGTTAAGATAGCCAGTCCCACATTCTGCTCTAATACTATTATGTAGCAGAAACTGAGATGCTGTTCACTATGCTGTTGTAAATTAGCATGAAGATATAATTATGTAGCATATTAATGGCTGTGTTTAATCTGCCTACTAGAGACCCATTACATCTTAAGATTGCCAAAGATTCATTATATATTGCACTGCAGAGCTCTCGGGCGTCTCTCTCCCTCCCTCTCTCAACTTGACTGAAACAGCTTAGCTCTATTCCATCTGAAACTGTCTGTAAAAACAATGCAAAATGGTTAAAATGAAATAAATATCAACACTTAGGCATTTAAGTGAGTAAAATGAATTTCAGGGTGTTTTTAAATTGCTTTTCTTCAGAGTGGAGTTTTGTTATTTGTCCCAATAAAACAGATTTCGAGTGGGTGGTATTCTTCAGAAGAGAAAAAAAAAAACTGGCATTGTTTCTGTGGGTCTGTGAACTGAGAGAGATATTATGAATAATGGATTTGCTGGGCTCTTCAACACGGCACCAGAACAAATACAACCTCATTCTGGTTCTTCTAATAAGCAGCTGTTGAAGTGCGAAATAAAACGTTTACCCGCTATCTAGCCTACAGGTGAAGTGATTTTCATTCATTTAGCTTTTTCCATAACTACTGCCCATCTTCTTTTCAGAGGGACAATTGCCTAACAAGGGATAGTGTTACTAAAATATAGAGTGCCCTTCATTATCATCTCCTTCTTGGAACTGAAGGAGAGAATATGTCTAAAGTCTGCATGCAATTGATGTTCTGAAATCCCAACAGGTATTCTGAAATTTGGATGAGTTAACAACTGAATGGACACAAAGTGCATTTTTAAAACATCAAGAAGTAAATCTGAGATTTTGCTGAGCTGAAAATGTATTCAATGACATAGTCTTTGACAGTCTGAAATTATGAGGAGAGGTTTCCTTCCCAAAGACAGAAAGTTGCCGGGTCCTCTTAGAGGGTGGGAGGCAGGGTAGAAATCAGACAAACAGACAGACAGATGTGATTGTGATTGTACCTCTCTTTCCAGGCAGGAATCTGTCTGGTAATGTAAGAGTGGTACGTCCTAATAACTGGTAACCACTACCAGGTGATCCAACAACACCTGATCCCTGACTACCCTGTTGAGGACTAGAGCTGTGATTGCTATGGCAAGACTTAGAAAACATGGCAAAACAGGACAGGACTGGCAATTTTATTCCTGAGGAAGCAACAGGCTAAGGGAGTCATTCCCTTCAACCTATGCTTATTTTTTCCTTCCTTGGGCGAATACAAAATGGCCAAGAGGAATTTTGTGCAAAAATTGAGGCAACTGCAATTCTTTTCATACTGGTTGGCTTAAAGTAGCTGCAGACCAAAAACAAAACAAAACAAAAACAAAGCCTATATAGTTCAGTTCCCTTTACCCAATTTAACCCCCATCTAATTAGAGCAGTGGTTCTCACCCTTTTCAGCCCGGGACCCTCTTCTGAGAATGACAATCTGTCTGGGACCCACCGGAAGTGATGTCATCAACCTGGAAGTGATGTCATGGCAGGAAGTTACATCATCAAGCAGGAAGTGCCATCACTGTGATAGCAGAGCCGGAAGTGATTTCATCAATCAGGAAGTGACATCACTGTTCTTACCTAGGAACTTAAACTGTAAATGACAAGAGAAAATATTCCAGCTCAGAAGCTTCTTCCAATTCTCCCCCCCCCCCGCTACCATTGTACCATACCAGAAGTAAGCCCTTCTTACTGCCCATTGTGTTAAGATGGGAACATCATTTAATGTAGCTTTGTGATATTCTCCAAAAGGATAGGTCCTTAAATCTTATTACTCACTCCCTGGAACTAGCCTGGGTCATGGTGCTTTGGAGACAAGGATGCCAGCAGGTGAAACAGTGTTTGGGTGGGCATAGGGCAATGTGGAAGTCAGGGCTCCCGAGTTCGCAAAATTAATGACATGATTCTGTGTTCTGAAAAGTTCTGGTGTTTATATTTAAAAAGCAATTCTCCATTTCTACTGAATATCTTAGAGCAGGGGTGCTCACACTTTTTTGGCTCGAGAGCTACTTTGAAACCCAGCAAGGCCCGGAGATCTACCAGGGGGGAAGGAAGCGTCTGACAGACACCCCCTTTGATGTATGGAGCCCCTGCTGGACCAAACACTAGACGAAACTGACATATTAACAGTTTGGAGAGACAGGGCTCCGCGATCTACTCATTTTGCCTCGCGATCTACCGGTAGATCGCGATCTACCTATTGAGCACCCCTGTCTTAGAGCTTCCAGGAATAAATATGAGAGTTTAACAACCTGCATCTGTAAAACCACCACCAAGAAGTAGGAAGTTTTAAACATATGCCAGAACTGTCAGCTGGCAACAATAAAGCAAAATTGGTGAAAGACCATGGCAGAGCTGTAATTCTCTGAAGATTGAACCAGAGATACAAGCAAGGAATGAGCCTTGTGGGCTTTGAACTCACTCAGCTGCCAGGACAGCCCATTTCACAAATTACCCTGAAGATTCCAAATGCTTCTCTGCCACATACACTGACTTTACTTTCAGTTAATTTCACATACAAACCTAAAGATAACCAAAATCATGGAACTGGAAGGGACATGAGGTCATCTAGTCCACCCCCGTCTGTAGCTTCTCAGACATATGCTCAGTGTTTACTTTCAGCCCATTTCACACACAACCGTGATGATCACCAAAATCATGGAATGACCTAAAAGGTCATCTAGTCCAACCCCCTGTCTCTAGCTTCTCAGACATATGTTCAGTGCAGAAGAGATTACCAAGGCACTTGGAGAGATGTATCATATCTGTTTGACTACTTTTAATGGTGTGCATCAGAGAAGTGTGGGGCGGGAGGCAGCCCCATCACAGCTGGAAAGATAAGGATGCCCTACTGTTCTCCTCCTAGTTGCTAAAAGGAGCCAAATAGTGGGGTAGCTATATTGGGAGCGCTCGCTTGTCCTGGCCTCTCCACACTCCCTCTCGCCTGGCTAAGCGCATGGCAGCAGAGTGTGGGTGCTGAAGCCTCCTCCGCCGCCACCCATGGTTCCCACTCCAAGGCACTGGCATCAGTTCAGTTCAGTAAGACCTTTATTGGCATAAAATACAGAGAAAGAACAGAACAGAACAGGAATATACAAAGACAACACAACACAACATAAGCATAAACATCAGTCACTGCCCAGAGTCCCAGGGCTCTGCCTGGCTATTACCCCAGATAAAAAGGAAGCAACATTATCCAGAGTCTCAGGATCAGGAGTGGAAAGGAGAGACTGAAGCATGGTTGAATCCTCCCAGCCCTGCATCCTAGCTAGCAATGGACCTAGAAATTTCTTGCGTGACACAACATGTAGCGGGCAGTAAAAAAAGGTATGCATTAAAGTCTCAACACAATCCCTACCACACTTGCATTTCCTCTCTAAGTAGGGGATACCGCTGAACCTGCCCGTTAACAAGGCTGATGGAAGAGCGTTACACCTTGCCAGTGTGAAAGCTCTCCGGGCCTGTGGGCACACCAGGTGGTAAAAGAAGGAGGCCGGTTTCCCAAAACTGACTGGAATATGAAGATGGAGTGGAGAACATGTGGTTCTGGCGGCACTAAACAGCTCTTGTTGTTCAATATCCAGAATTCTTCCTTTGACAATTCTGTAAGCTGCATCACAACCAATCATACCTAACTCTGCAGTGTCCAGCCCTATTGACTTAATTTTAGTTAGAAGATCAGTGATCTCTATAGGCAGGACTGGATCCGATAATAATTGTTGCATTAGATCAGAAGAGGTGGGGTTAAATAAAATCCTAAACCAAAATTTCAGTAGTCTTAACCATACAGTAGTCCTTAGTCGAATTAACCCCACCTCGAGACACAGGACCGAGTAGGGAATGCACCTGGGTAAGCCCAAAATCTTCCGTAAAAAGGAGGCTTGGATGCGTTCTAGTGGTTGGTTAATAGCCTTATACCAGACAGGAGAGCCATAAAGAACCTGGGAAAGAACCTTTCCCTTAAACGCCGGAAACATAACCATTGCCGCAGGTGAAAAAGAAACGGGAAATGGCTGAGGAAGCTAGTTTGGATGCGTTCTGCACTGCCTTGCAATGAAAAGCCCAAGTGAGTCTGTAATGGAAGTTGATACCCAGGTACTTGAAATGCTTAACCTGTTCCATTTTGTTGCCATTACAAGACCACTTAAAAGCTTTCCATCTGTTAGCAAATATCATTATCTTAGATTTAGCATAATTGATCTGCAATTTGTTGGTCAAAAAATACTCTGTGGCACAACTGAGCAGACGTTTCAGGCCAATCCTAGTATGAGATATCAGTACTGCATCATCCGCGTACAGAAGTAGCGGCACTTGGCTTGCGCCAAGCTTTGGACAATGGCCATCTACTTCTTTCAGGGAAGGGGCAAGATCATTTAGAAATAGATTGAAAAGCATGGGGGCCAAGACACAGCCCTGTTTGACCCCTTTGTTAGTGATGATGGAGTGAGTTAGATTCCCCCTCCAGGAGCATCTAACCTGCACGAGGTATTTAGATGGAGGGACCTAATCAGCAGCAGTAATCTTTTATCAATCCCCATGTCTTCCAACTTAGTCCAAAGAAGCTCCCTATCCACAGAATCAAAGGCACCTTTCAAATCAAGGAAGGCTACATAAAGACGAGCCTTACATATCCTGACCTGCTTATAGGCCAAATGAGACAGGATCAGGCAATTATCCAAAGTTGATTTGCACCGACAGAAGCCGGATTGCTCGGGACCTAAGATGCCTTGCGAAGTAACCCAGAGAGTGAGTTTATTGCAAAGATATTTAGCATATATCTTACCTAGTACAGAAAGCAAACTAACAGGCCGAAAGTTTCCTGGTATGGTAGGGTCACCCTTTTTATGAATAGGCACGACTGTTGCTGTAAGCCAGGTATTGGGTAATAGGCCAGAGCTGTCGATCATTGTAAAAAAGTGGGCAAGTAACTGGGCCCACCATTCTGGGTCACCTTTTAAAAGCTCGGGTGGTATTTCATCTGGCCCTGCGGCCTTCCCTGGCTTCAATTGCATAATTAGCTCTTTAATTTCATCAGGGGTCACAGGAGGCCAGATAGGCAGATCCACAGAGGTAAAGTCTGGGTAGGTGTCCGGGGATTTGCTCTTATCATAAAAAAGATCTGTAAAGTGTTGAACCCATGTGGACGAAAGGATAATAGCAGGGTCGTATGTTTCTGATCTACATGAACCCGCTACAACTGCCCAAAATTGTTTATTATTTTTGTGTTGAATCGCTTGATGCAGCTTGTTCCATTGAGTTAAAACAAACTTTTTCTTTTTCTCTGTCAATAAAACTCTGAGTTGTTTTTTGAGAATGGAGTGTTTAACTAAACAACTGGGGTCACTGTACTTTTTAAAATCTAAATAAGAAGCCCTGATACACATCTTAAGATCCCTACATTCACTGTCAAACCAATCCTTTTTGTCAAAAGCACTGCATGTCTTAACTGACATGGGCCTGGTACTCAGGGCCTTAAAAATGTATCCAATAAAACCTTCAAAGGATTGATTTGAACAAAGGGATCAGAGTCCTGTCGAATGGCCGATAAAAAATCTCTGCTTGCTGGTTCCGTACATAAACAATGGAAGTTTGAAGAAAGAGCACTGTTAGCATCACTAGTGGGGTGTGGGGGGTGCGGGCCGCACCGGGTGACGCGCCGGGGGGTGACGTGCCCTGGGGGAGGACGCACTAATTTCGCGGCATTAGGAACTAGCTCATCATGCAATACACCGTTGGATGTGGAATGGCCAACGGAGTGCAATACAGAAAATGGAATTGAAATAGCTCCTTTTGTTCAAAAGTTATGGCCAAAAACCCAGAAGGATAAAATGCATGGAGCCCTATGGAAAGTAAACGTGAGCCGTATCGCGTGTTTACTCGTGAGTAGGCATATTTGCCATAGTCTGTCAGAAAGGGCAGGCTGAGAGGAATCCAACAACACTACAAAGGTCCTGATCCAATGAATGCAGCCCCCAAAAAACACCCGAGAAGCTCCCCCCTCCCAGCTGTGAGTCTGAGCCGGTAACGAAGCCACATGGTTGCATTTACTCGCAAGTAGGCGGACTTGCCTTAGTCAAGGCAGGCTGAGAGGACTCCAAAGAGGTCAGAATGGTCCTCATCCAATGAATGCAGCCCCCAAAAACACGGAGAAGGAGGTCCCCCCTCCCAGCTGTGAGCCTATGGAGCCCTATGAAAAGTGAAGCAGCCTCATGTCGCATTTACTCACGAGTAGGCAGATGTGCTTTGGCTGATGGTCAGGCCAGGCAAAGTGGAATGTGAGGACATCAGAATGGTCCCAATCCGATGGAGCTGGAGTGCAACAAATGTCCAGAGGCAGCCTCCCCCCCCCCCCACAAAAAGGACAAACAAAGATGCTTGAGCTGATAAGGGGAAAGTTTTCTATTTTGCACTTGCAAAGCCAGGTGGGTCTTTATCTTGATGTGCCTGAAATAGAAGAACTTTAAACTGGGCACTGGGAGGGCTGGAAATCTCACGGATTCTTTCTGGGGGGTTGTTATTGCAGGCAGACTACAGAGTAAGTTCCATTGATCACTATGGGACTTACTTTAGAGTAGACATGCATAGGATTGGGCTCACAGGCTGCAATCCTACCCACACTTTCCTGAGAGTAAGCCACATTGACCACAATAGGACTTACTTCAGAGTAGATTCACTTGGTGAAACAGGACTGGCTCCCCCTTAATTAATTATTTTATTTTAATTTAATTATTTATAATTAATAATTGCTTGATGATGTCACTTCTGGCCATGACATCACTTCCAGTGGGTCCTAGACAGATCATCATTCTAAAAAGTGGGTCCCAGTGCTAAAAGTTTGAGAACTGCTGCAATAAGGTGTTAGTAAGTTGACACGGGGTGTGTGTGTGTGTGTGTGACTCTACAAGTTTTCAAAATCACTAAAATCAGAGTTTGGAGGAATAATCCCATCATGTTATATATCAATCAATGTGTAATTTCATGCAGAATGCAATGAAACAAACCACACTGAAATATCTGTGTTATAACAAAAGGTACAGCCAAAAATCTGGTGGGGGCGGGGCAATGGTACATCACCACACCCACCTGGAGCATTGCCCCGCCCACTACATGGTGTGACATGCAGGCCTCCCGCACTGGATGACTTGAATCCTAGTGACGCCACTGCTCCAAGGCGCTTTTCCCCCCTCGCCTGGCTGAGCATGTGGCAGCAGAGTGTGGACACTGAAGCCTCCTCTGCCGCCACCCATGGTCCCCACTCCAGGGTGCTTTTCCACTCCCCTTCTCACCTACCTAAGGTTAAAGGGAGTCAAACAGAGGGGTCCTGCATGCCCCCAAGAATGAGGGAGCACCCACCTGAAAATCTCCAAGCATCCTCTCCTCTCCCCTCCTTTGAATGGGGCTGGGCAGCAGCACACTCACAGCGGAAAAGCGGCATGCTGCCTGCCCTGTGCAAGTGCAAGCCACTCTTTCTGTTTGTTTACTCTGTGCTTGGAAGCCTAAAATAGCTCCCCACGGGTCTGTTTGCCCTTTTTAAAAATGGCGCCGCCTGGGTCTATTTGCCCTTTTTAAAAATGACACTGCCTGGGTCTACTTGCCCTTTCTCAAAATAGCTCCTCCTGGGTCACTTTGACCTTTTTCAAAATGGAGCCGCCCAGGTCTGCCCTTTTTCAAAATGGCGCAGCCGACTTCTTTTTGCCCTTTTTCAACATGGCAGCTGCCATCTTATCACGACCAACCAGAAATTTGATCGCGACCCACCAAGTGGATCGTGACCCACAGTTACCTCTGCATTAGAGAATTTCAAATTCCATAGCAAATAACACAAAATATAGCAAGCGTATAAAAGAGTATATGAAATGCCTGTCATTATGATGGGCCAAGTGTAAAAGGAGGTCCTTTATACTGTAGAGAGCCCCTATTAACTACAAGCTGTTGAAACGCCTTTGTACACAAAGGCATAAGGTCCACAGCAAGATCACTATAAGTGGACTCTGGGTCACTCGTTGCCAAAAGTGATTCATACGTTTTGCCCCTATTGCAGTTGTAGCCTCCTTTTCCACCATATCAAAATGAACTCAAAGTAGCTAACAACAAACAGGCCAAGTAAGGCCCAATACAACATGATAGAATGACCTAATTAATAAAAACAAACACAAAGGCCTGATTCAGACAATCCAAACTATGTTTGTTGGACTGTGAACATGTGCCTATGGCGTTCTGAGCTCCTCATTCCTTGTCCCCTCCTGCTTAACTCCTCTCCTTGACATGGAGCTGTGATTCCAGTATCTTGATTAGCTACACTTCAAGTCTGTGCTTTGTCTGAACTTGGAAGCTGTGTTTAATGGTGGTTTACAAACCAAGACATGAATCCTGGTTTTTTAAATGACATTTAAACCACAGCTTCGGGGTCCAGACAACAGACAGAGCTGTAGTTTAACACACTAGGATTCTTCCCCTGAAGCCAGGCATGTGAGGAGAAGAGGAAAGAGTAGATGAGGAGGGAGTGTATTAGTTCAGTGATCCTAGACTTACATTCATGATCCAATAATCAATTGTTTTTGGATCATCCAAATTGGAGCAAAGGCAACTACTGAAGAACTACATCACCTACAACTAATTGCTTGTCAGCTGCTACATGGGTAGTAATCTTTTCCTCCTTGGAAAACTGAGGCTGAGGGATGACATACAGTGGTTGGTGTGTATACAGTGGCTCATGATATGGATCAGTGGTTCTTACTATGTATTTTGCTTTCTTAGTGTTGCTAAACATTTCTGGTCATGGATTATAATGGCACAGAGGCAATCCACCTTATGAGAACTGATCCAAAAAGCAAGGATGTACCTGGCTCAGAGTACAATCTCAAAAGGTTTTAAAAACATATTTTTAATTCTGATTTACAGTGTCAGTGACTCTAAAATAATGAGATCAACAAAAGAACAGTTGCTAGATTTGAAAGAGGCACTGAATATTTGATGGATATGCCACTGTTGGAGATTGACAGCAAAAGTCCAATTCATATTATATTATAAGCGCATATTCCCCTTATTTATTGAAGATTTTAGAACACACCAATGCAAAATGAAGTTGAATCAAAGGAATGTCAAAATGTGATTATTGAATAAGAATTATATAAAACTTGTCCTCATTCAGTATTATATTGATGTTCATCCACAAGCGGTAGTTGCTATTTTATGTGTTGCATAATATTTTTAACCTCCCAGCCATTTTAGTTATCGACATATTCCAAATGTTGTTTCAGATTTCTAGGTGCCAAAAAATTAAAGCAACTTCTTTATCTGTCATTAAAACTATGTTGCTTTAACAGCTGAACATTGAAATACTATTTTATCATATGGCTTCAGATTGCCAGTAAAAAATAAGCTTGTACCAATGTTTAAATATTCTTTAGGTGGTGCTCTGGGTAATCACAAACAGGACTGTGTGCGCAAAAGGCAGCCATCAGAACTTAAACTCAAGATTACTTGGAGAGCTCTAATTTTGAATCAAGATATTTTACACCTTTTTGAATGCAATGAGGTACTGGGACAAATTTCCTTTCAGTGTTCATGTTCTGCCAGAAGGGTCAGCCACCAGATACGTATCCTCCAGTGGGGACAGGTGGGTGGGATGTCAGCAAGAGACAACTCAAATAACAATAGCTAAAAGTAGGCATGGCTCTGTTTTCTATTTTAGGGCTTCTCTGTAGTCACACACTGACAGCCCAATCTTACCTAACTCCCCATGTGGTGGTGCAGCAGCAACAGTGCAGCTTCCACTGCACCCCATGGGGGAATTCTGGCTGCTGGAGTTCTCCTCAGGATAAGGGAGCATTTGTCCCCTTACCCTGGGGTAAGCCCCAGCAGCTGCTATGGTTCAATAGCTGGTGCAGGTCCATATTGATCCATAATGGCAGATCAGGCCTGGGAAGTGGATTGGGATTCAGTGTGTGCCACAAGCACAGCTCTATTCCACCCATCCCTCCCTTGCTCCACACCACTGCCCTATTCAACCCCTCTCTGCCTCCCTCCAACCCTCTGTGCTGACTCATCTCTTCTGGCAGGCATCCAATATCCATCAACACACGGAGCTGGCCACTCACCACTTGCGGTGGTAGCCAGCCCACATACACTGGCCCAGTCACAACAGCCATAAAGGAGATTATGCCAGCAAAACACATGTTCCACCAGCGTAATTCTTCAATAGGATTGGGTTGTTAGTTCCTACTAGTAACATCAGGAACACAGGATCTACATTTTCTATGGTTTCTTGTAGCCCTGAATGGTGTGGAAGCCTCCAGATCCCACACTGCTCCCAATGACCTCACTGATCTTAGTTTGGAATGGGGCTTACAGTAAATACACCCAGAAAGTAATGCACCACATTTTTTTTCTCAGCCTGCAGTAATGGTACGAATGCGAAACTTTAGATATACATTATTTGAATTTTCAGGAGTGCGCACACAAATTTTTGGTTTCTTCAGACAGGTAGCATAGCTGCAGCAGTGTTTCGAAATGGCGTCTGTAAGTGATGTACGTTACAAGCAGCGTGTCATCATTGAATTTCTCACTGCGGAGAAAGAAACTGTTGGGAACATTCACAAATGTTTGTGTACAGTTTATGGAGAATCTGCAGTCGACAGAAGTACGGTTAGTTGCTGGGCACAGAGGGTGAGGCCATTAGAAGGCGGTTCGGCAGAGCTCCAAGATTTGCAGCGTTCGGGGCGGCCATCCACGGCTGTCACACCTGACAAGACGCAGCTTGCTGATGTGCTCATTCGCAAGGACCAACGCATAACGACTAGGCAGTTGGCGCTGAAGCTGTCAATCAGCAAAGGAAGTGTGGATGCAATCATCCGTGCTCTTGATTACTCAAAAGTGTGTGCACGATGGGTTCCGCGCTGTCTTACGGTGGAGCACAAATCTCTCAGAAAAAACATTTCTTCTGAGTTGCTGAAACGTTTTGAAGATGAGGGGGAAGCGTTCTTGTCCAGGATTGTGACAGGTGATGAAACCTGGGTTCACCATTTTGAGCCCGAAACAAAACGACAGTCGATGGAATGGCGTCATCCTCAATCTCCATAGAAGAAAAAATTCAAAGCAACTGCTTCCGCCGGTAAGGTCATGATCACTGTGCTTTGGGACTGTGAGGGCGTCATACTCATTGATGTGATGCCAAGAGGCAGCACCATTAATTCTGAAGCTTATGTGAAGACATTAACCAAACTCAAGAAGCGCTTCCAGCGACTTCGGCGCCATAACAACCCAGGTGAATGTTTGATTCAACATGATAACGCTCGGCCTCACACAAGTTTGAGGACTTTGGAACACATCACTAAACAGGGTTGGACTGTGTTACCCCATCCACCCTACAGCCCTGACCTAGCTCCCTCAGACTTCCACTTGTTTGGGCCATTAAAGGATGCCATTCGCGGAAGACATTTTGAGGATGACGAAGAGGTGATTCGCACAGTGCAGAAATGGCTTCGTGACCAGAAGAAGGAGTGGTACCGACAGGGCGTACATGCCCTTGTGTCTCGCTGGAGGAAGGCCATAGAACTGGATGGAGATTACGTGGAAAAATAGGGTGTGTAGAAGAAACATCATTCTTTCTTGTGTGTAAGTTTCATTCAATAAATACCGTACTTTTCGCTCTATAAGATGCACTTTTTCCCCCCAAAAAAGTGGGGGGAAAAGTGTGTGCGTCTTATGGAGCAAATACTGCGCAAAAAACAAACAAACAAAAAAAAAACCTCTGCCCATGGCCCCGCCCCCTGCCCGCTCTGCTCGGCTCCGCTTCCCAGGAAAGCGTGGGTGGGGTGGTAGGCTCGCTGAGAAAGCCCACGTGTCTACTCAGAAGTAAGTCTCAGAGTCACTGGGGCTCACTCCCAGGAAAGCGGGGGTGGGGTGGCAGTCTTGCTGAGCAAGCCCCTAGAGCAGGGGTGCTCATTACGTTGACCCTCGAGCTACCAGTCCATCTCCAGGCGAAATGAGTCAATCGCGGGCTTCTCTCCTGTCCACCCATCCCTAGGAGTGAGCCCCTGGCAGGCTTGTGAGCCCAGGGAGCGAGCCTAGGGAGTGAGTCCAGGGAGCCCAGGGACTGAGACGGGCTCCTCCCTGGGAGAGGAGGCGCTGGCAGGCTTTTCTCCTGTCCACTCATCCCTGGGAGTGAGCCCCATTGGCTCTACTGGGGCTGACTTACCTTTCCCCTGCTTTTGCACTGGTATGTATGGAGATCTGTGCCCCCCCCCCACTTCCATCTGTTGGTTCTGTGTGCAAGGGGTTTTGCAATGGCCTTGCTGTGACGCCTATACAGAGATCTTACCTGCCCCACACTTTCCCCCTGCTTTTGCACTGCTATGTATGGAGATCTGCGCCCCCCCCCCACTTCCATCTGTTGGTTCTGTGTGCAAGGGGTTTTGCAATGGCCTTGCTGTGACGCCTATACAGAGATCTTACCTGCCCCACACTTTCCCCCTGCTTTTGCACTGCTATGTATGGAGATCTGCGCCCCCCCCCACTTCCATCTGTTGGTTCTGTGTGCAAGGGGTTTTGCAATGGCCTTGCTGTGATGCCTATACAGAGATCTTACCTGCCCCACACTTTCCCCCTGCTTTTGCACTGCTATGTATGGAGATCTGCGCCCCCCCCCCACTTCCATCTGTTGGTTCTGTGTGCAAGGGGTTTTGCAATGGCCTTGCTGTGATGCCTATACAGAGATCTTACCTGCCCCACACTTTTCCCCTGCTTTTGCACTGCTATGTATGGAGATCTGCGCCCCCCCCCACTTCCATCTGTTGGTTCTGTGTGCAAGGGGTTTTGCAATGGCCTTGCTGTGACGCCTATACAGAGATCTTACCTGCCCCACACTTTTCCCGCTTTTGCACTGCTATGTATGGAGATCTGCGCCCCCCCCCCACTTCCATCTGTTGGTTCTGTGTGCAAGGGGTTTTGCAATGGCCTTGCTGTGACGCCTATACAGAGATCTTACCTGCCCCACACTTTTCCCCTGCTTTTGCACTGCTATGTATGGAGATCTGCGCCCCCCCCCCCACTTCCATCTGTTGGTTCTGTGTGCAAGGGGTTTTGCAATGGCCTTGCTGTGACGCCTATACAGAGATCTTACCTGCCCCACACTTTCCCCCTGCTTTTGCACTGCTATGTATGGAGATCTGCGCCCCCCCCCCACTTCCATCTGTTGGTTCTGTGTGCAAGGGGTTTTGCAATGGTCTTGCTGTGATGCCTATACAGAGATCTTACCTGCCCCACACTTTTCCCCTGCTTTTGCACTGCTATGTATGGAGATCTGTGCCCCCCCCCACTTCCATCTGTTGGTTCTGTGTGCAAGGGGTTTTGCAATGGTCTTGCTGTGATGCCTATACAGAGATCTTACCTGCCCCACACTTTTCCCCTGCTTTTGCACTGCTATGTATGGAGATCTGCGCCCCCCCCCACTTCCATCTGTTGGTTCTGTGTGCAAGGGGTTTTGCAATGGCCTTGCTTTGACGCCTATACAGAGATCTTACCTGCCCCACACTTTTCCCCTGCTTTTGCACTGCTATGTATGGAGATCTGCGCCCCCCCCACTTCCATCTGTTGGTTCTGTGTGCAAGGGGTTTTGCAATGGCCTTGCTTTGACGCCTATACAGAGATCTTACCTGCCCCACACTTTTCCCCTGCTTTTGCACTGCTATGTATGGAGATCTGTGCCCCCCCCCACTTCCATCTGTTGGTTCTGTGTGCAAGGGGTTTTGCAATGGTCTTGCTGTGATGCCTATACAGAGATCTTACCTGCCCCACACTTTTCCCCTGCTTTTGCACTGCTATGTATGGAGATCTGTGCCCCCCCCCCACTTCCATCTGTTGGTTCTGTGTGCAAGGGGTTTTGCAATGGCCTTGCTTTGACGCCTATACAGAGATCTTACCTGCCCCACACTTTTCCCCTGCTTTTGCACTGCTATGTATGGAGATCTGCGCCCCCCCCCCACTTCCATCTGTTGGTTCTGTGTGCAAGGGGTTTTGCAATGGCCTTGCTGTGATGCCTATACAGAGATCTTACCTTCCCCCACACCTTTCCCCTGTTTTTGCACTGCTATGTATGGAGATCTGCTCCCCCCCCCCTTGTATTGGAATCCAGGAAGATCTGGTGAGGAGGTAGATGTGGTGTCAGCAGTGGCCCCTTTAAGGGTAAGACCTGGGCATCCTGGGCACAGCTGCAGCCACTGGAAGGCAATAGGGCCCTCAGGGATATAAGGAGTACCAGAGGCAGAAAGGGTTTGTGAGTTTTGAAGGGGGGGGGGAGAGAGACTGACTGGGTTTATTGAATTTGGAATCTGACTGTGGATTGTGACTGGACTTGGATACCCTGATGGATTTAACTGACCTACCTGGAACCTGACCTTGGACTGTAATTTGGCTTATTGGCTCTGGACTCTGATTTGGTAACTCTGAATGATGGGACTGATTTACTTGGCATCTGTGGACTGGAACTGGACTCATTTTTGCTTGCTGCACTGGTGAGTTGCACAAGGGGGACTGATCAGCCTTAAGCGGGCATGAGGCCCAGTGGATTGGAATTTGGCAGAACATCATTGTAGCAGAAAGATAATGTGATCCCCTATTTGTGTGCACCTGCTTTTGTGAGCTTCATAAATTCTGACTCTAGTGATGATGAGTTCTTGGGATTTCCAGAAAACTAGAGTACTCAAACCTTTAAGTCTCTCCATTTGTTAATGACAGTGATAATGGTTCTTAATGCCACTGTTGACTGCTGTTCACTTTACATGGTTCAAATGTTATTCTGTTATAGTTTATTAAATATTTTATTACACTATTTGGTTCAGAATATTTTTTCCTTGTTTTTCTCCTCTAAAAACTAGGTGCGTCTTATGGTCAGGTGCGTCTTATAGAGCGAAAAATACGGTAATTGTTGAAGAAAAAAATGTGGTGCATTACTTTCTGGGCGACCCTCGTACATTGTCTGGTCCAACCCAAACTGAGTCATGTTGAGTTTAGCTTTCTCAGGGCCCAATCCTATCCAAATTTCCAGTGCTGGTGCAGCCATACCGATGGGGCGTGCACTGCATCCTGTGGTGGGGACACAGTCACAGGAGGTATGGGAACATTTGTTTCCTTACCTAGGGGCTGTATTGTGGCTGCACCAGTGCTGGAAAGTTGGGTAGGTTTGGACCCTGAGGACGTGTCATTTCCTACTCTCCAACTCATGTGGTTAGCACTATTTAATTAAGGTGAAAATTATTATTATTATTATTATTATTTATTATTATTATTATTAATAATTTGTACCCCGCCTTTTTACCCAACGGGCACACAAAGCAGCTAACAAACAATTAAAAATACAACATTAAAACAGTTAAAAACAATTTACAATGATTAAAAAGCTAAAAAACAAAACAAACCCCGTGGATTCATATAAAAAGCAAGAAATGCCAGCCAGCCTGTCAACAATTAAAAGCTTTTTGAAATAAAAAGGTCTTCAGTCCACACCGAAACGTTAGCAATGAGGGAGCAGTTCTCAGTTCTAAGGGGAGGGTATTCCACAGTTCGGGGGCCACCACCGAGAAGGCCCTATTCCTGGCCGCCACCCCTCTCACATCTCTTAGTGGCGGCACAGTCAAAAGGGCCCCCCCAGAAGATCTAAGAGCACGGGCCGGATTGTAGGGAAGGAGGCGGTCCCTCAAATACCCCGGACCTGAGCCGTAAAGGGCTTTAAAAGTCAAAACTAGCACCTTGAATTGGGCCCAGAACAGAACTGGCAACCAGTGTAGCCGCCGGAGCAACGGCTCAACAGAGTCAAACCGATGTGCCCCAGCAACCACAGGAGCAGCCACGTTCTGTACTAGTTGTAATTTCCGGACCATCTTCAAAGGCAGCCCCACGTAGAGCGCATTGCAATAATCTAATCTAGATGTCACTAGGGCATGGGTTACTGTGGCCAGGTCCGCGCAGCTCAGGTACGGTCGCAGCTGGCGAATCAGCCGAAGCTGAGCAAAGGCTCCCCTGGCCACCGCCACCACCTGGGACTCCAGGAGCAGCTGTGGATCCAGGAGAACCCCCAAGCTGCGGACCTGCTCCTTCAGAGGGAGTGCAACCCCATTCAGAGCAGGACGATAGTCCAGCACCCGAGCTGTGGATTTCCGAACCAAGAGTACCTCTGTCTTATCCAGATTTAATTTCAGCTTGTTCGCCCACATCCAGTCCCTAACCGCCTCCAGACAGCAATCCAGGACCCCAACCGCCTCCTCAGAATCAGGGGGAAAAGAGAAATAAAGCTGGGTGTCATCAGCGTACTGGTGGCAACCCACTCCAAACCCCCGGCTCTCCCAGCGGCTTCATGTAGATGTTACCTCTCCCAGCGGCTTCATGTAGTTGTTAAAAAGCATGGGGGATAAGATGGAACCCTGCGGCACCCCAAACCTAAGAGGTCGGGGTGCCGAACAGGCATCCCCCAGCACCACCTTCTGGGATCTGTCAGCCAGGAAGGAGCGGAACCACTTCAAAACAGTGCCTCCAAGCCCCAACCCGGCCAGCCGGCCCAGAAGAACACCATGGTTGATGGTGTCGAATGCCGCTGAGAGGTCCAGCAGGACTAGCAGGGTTGCACTCCCCCTGTCCATCCCCCGGCGAAGGTCATCCACCAAGGCGACCAAGGCAGTCTCCGTCCCGAACCCCGGCCTGAAGCCAGATTGGAATGGGTCCAGATAATCCGTTTCCTCCAGTACCCTCTGAAGCTGGGACGCCACCACCCGCTCAATCACCTTGCCCAGGAATGGGATATTCAAGACCGGCCGAAAGTTGTTTAAATTAGTGGGATCCAGGGAGATCCAACCAGAAAGTGATCTGTCCATGACAAAGGAGTGATCTTAATATCCTCCACCTCCTGATCCACCTCCACCTCCACCTCCAGATCACCATCAGCCTGCCTAGCAGTAAACACCTGAAAACAGTCTGTCCAGCCCTATCTAAAGGGCAGCCCATCCATGAAGCCAACTATGGCAGTCACTACAAGCAGCAGTTTGTTGTACAACACCCACCTCTGCCCACCCTTCATGGGGTTCCTCCACTGCTCCTCTTCTTTATCCCACATTATCCAAAACTGGAAAAGGAAGAGAGGAAAGGGGCAGAAGAGGCAAAAAGAGATGCCCTAGCCCACTACTCTCTCAACACTTCTCCATCCCCCTCTTTTTCAGAAAGGAAGATCAGAAATTGGAACACCACTAGGTAAAGCAAGACAGCATTTGGCATTTTTTCTCAGGTGCCAGAAGGTCTTGAATCAGCCCTGCTAAGGGGTTTCTATGGCCTATCAGACTCAAAGGGCCAGGTTCATAGAAACAATTGAGGCTTGTGGCACTTCAAAGACCAACAAACACAATACATTGTGGCATAAGCTTGCAATGACAAACTGGGCTATGGTCCATGAATACTTTTGCCACAATTGTCTTTTTTCCTGTGACAGACTAACAGAGAAACTCTACTGGCAGGTGCACATAAGTCATCAAGAAAAATAGAGTATTAATTTAGCCAACACAATATTGGATGGCCAATGCTCTTAGGGATCATTCATATATTATGCTGGTTGCATCTGAGTGACTTTTCCATGAGCAGCCGTGCAACTGGGATAAATTTAAATGACTTAGGTTATGTGAGGCAGGGGCTGATAACACACAGGTGGAAACTGTATCTACACATTTTATATCCATGGATCTGGCTGAACACTAGGCCCCACTTGAACCCTCCGAAGATAACTGGAGCTATGCTCCAGCTGCCTCTGGAGGACTTTCTGAAGCCCGCAGAGGCCGCGCACGTCCACCCACAAACTCTGCAGTTTTCAGAAAGCCCTCCAGAGGCAGCCAGCTCCAGTCGCCTTTGGAGGCTTTAAAGGTGCTGAAACTGTAGATTTTGGTATTCGTGTTTTTTGGTATCCACAGGGGAGGGTGTAATGGGAGATCAGAAGATCATCAGGTGGATAATGTGGTGTTGACAGCGATTCCCATGTTTTGACAGCTGTTTGACAGCTCTGGGACGGGCAGGGCTGGCTCCACAGCTGTAATCAATCAAGGCCAATGGAGACTCTGATGGACACCTGAGCTTCATTTGACCTTGATGGGACTTTGAATGGACATGGACCGAAGAGATGGCTCACCTGAGCCTAATTTGGATTTAACAAGGGTAGCTCACAGCTGAGCTGCATTTTGGATAATGGGACATCCAAGGATAAATGGCAGCTTCAGAAGAGGCAAAGACTTACGGGACCCCAGACCCACAAGACGCTACCCAGACCTACAGGACCCCAGACCTATGGGACACGGACAGACCAGGACCTACAGGAGAAGGGGACTGCCAGGACTCTGCTGGAGAGGATACAAAGCAGGGACTCTGCTGCAGAAGACTGGACTGTGCTTTGGAGATTCAGCTGGAGTGGACTTGGACTGGAGACTTTGGACCTTTACCCACTAAGTTAAGTGAAGTTTTGGGGAGGGAAAGCCTCTGGACAAGAGGACTTGCAGAGAATGTGTCTGTTGCAATAGATTTGGTTAATTGCTATAGATAAGGAGTTCTGTGTTCATTCCTTTGTACACAACAACTGTTCTTTCTAGAGATAAGGATGTGTTAATTAGCCAAAAAAGTTAGCATTGGGAAACAGAACATTTTTGGGACAGGACAGAGGGTCCGAGAACGGATTCCTCACTGATACAGGCCCCACCTGTATATGGAATATCCCATGGAATCACCACTTCATCTAGTTCTGTGGTCAACTCCCAATCATCACATTGGATTGTTTATGCATCACTTTGATACAAGGAAGATGCTCATGTAAGAGCAACTTCCACACAGCTAGAGTAACATTTCATTGTCATCTTTGTGAGTGCAGATGAATAGAATCATCTGCTTGCATTAAGAATACTTCCAGAGTTTTGCTTCCAGTGTTTTGCTGCAGCTGTAATGGATCTTGTAGAAATCCAATTAAGGTTTGTTTCCTAGATACCTTTAAGGAAAAATATAAGGAACAGAGTTTACCATTTTCATGATACCTCTATATAATTCTTATAGCCGTTTTCTGTTCCAACTATGATTGAAAAATTTATTTTGTGTGTTCTGAAATCAGTCAATTTCTTATGGCCCATTATATTTTTCCATCATTATACTTAAGCTCCCATTGTGCTGTTTCACCTCAACTATCTATTTGGATGAAGACCTAAATCTGTGTACAGTACAAGACAGCACCCTTGAATTGTGTTGGGATCTAGACAACTGGCTTCAGGCAGAGTTCAAAGCCAGAACCTGACATTAAGACAGACATAATCTTTTCTCTCTTTTGGTATAATGGGGTGCATATCAACCAGCATTCCATTAAATATCCTGGCTTTGATCTCTACATATGCTTTTCAGTGAGAAATCCTTGGTAAAAAAAATCCTATACAGAAGAACTATGAATGGGAATACTGCCAGGAAGACTACAAAGGCATACAAATTGCAGCATATGGTTACTTGTTCACTTGAGAGCAGGGGAAAAAACAACAACAAAAAGATGTTGGGATGGGGAAAAATAGTTTGGGTGGAAATTATGTGCACGAAGCACAAATGCATTATTTCTTGACTCTCCTGGAAGATGGGGGGGGGCGAATAATAAACTTTTCTGAGGGCAGTTGTGGGTTTCTTGCTCATATTCACCTAATCAAAGATTAACATGGGCTGCTTTTATAGGACATGCGTACAGTAGAAAAGACAAGACTTTTAGCTATTCTGGAGAAAAATCACTTGACAGCATACAATTTTATGCAAAGTGTCTCCTTTCTGAATTCTCAGTGGGGGGGGGGGGGAGATCCATCTCTGAAGAGTGCCTGGGGCTAAAAGAGCTAGAACTGAAATGAGAAGAATTGATAAATATGGAGGCATTCATTACTACAGTCTTTCCATTCAATAGCAAACGACCAGCTCATCTAATTTCAAACTGGAATATTTTAACAGTTTACAATGGTTTCAGGATTAAGGTTGTTGCCACTAGTTATGTACAGTTTCTGAATAAGAAATGGATAGGTTCTTGTCATTTGGCTGCTGAAAACAGTGGGGCTATTTGGAATTGTATTTGATGCAGCATTGTGTATGTTTAAATGAAATTGTATCACCTAAAGACATAATGAAAAAGTGTATGTGTAAAATGCAATGTGACTGGTATTGACAAATTATTGCTGTGTTGATTGAAATACTTAATCTTAATGAACTGTTGTCTACAATGAATATATTACAACTCCTAGTGTTCTGCAACTCTCTCTCTCTCTCTCTCTTTCTCCCTCTCCTCTGTGCAAGGACTATTTCCATTCTGAATGCAGTAAAAGACAAATGTTCTTTAAAAGAAAAAAATGGGACAATGAAAATCTACAAAAATAGAAGAGAGATGGGAAAAAAAGGGTCAGCATATTGTGGTAGCTGGAGTGCCTGACTAGAGAGACTTGTGTTCAAATTCCCACTCTGCCATGAAGTCCCCTGAGCAGCCTTGGGCCACCCATCATTTCCCAGCCTAACCTGCTTTACAGGGTTGTTGTGGGGAGGGAAGAGAACCATGCATGCCATCTTGCTTCTTGGAGGAAAGGGGGGATAACAAACTTTAATTAATAATAGCATGATAGAAAAGAGCAAGTATTAGAATGAGTTAGCCATCCATAGTGAACTGTCCATATTGGAGTTTTTTCCTATACTATTCAAAGTTTTAGATATTCTTCTTCCTGATCCCTAGGTCTTTTTTTGGAGGAATCTTTAAAAAAACAGAGGGGGAAAATATTTGCAAAGTACTGTTGGTGACAGGAGTTTTCTGTAAAGACCTAACAGGTGCTGGTGCCTCTTGAAGTTTGAATTGCATTCACTGAGTGAACTACATCCTCTCTGAGTGGACACAAAACAACTGCCCTGTGAGGTGGAGGAGGAAGAAACTGGAGAGGCAAACTGGTAATGATTTCCCATTGACTGCTGAAGGTATAAATGCTTTCAATAAGCAAATAAAACCAGCTGCCTTATCTCCACAGTGGGAAGGATTCTGCAAGTCTGTACTAGACAAGTCATGCTGCCTTCACATTTCTTTTTGAATGTCTGGAAGACAAGCAGGGGTAGCAGCCATGACAAACTGTAAAAAAAACACAGGTGGTATCTTCAGATGTTCAGATGTAGTGTACAGACGTTTCAAAAATCTATATATGACTCCGTAATTTGCAAAATACTTTTAGTGCCATAATTCTTCAGTTTGCAGTTTAGATAAAATCTGTAGTTATGGATGTGGAAGAGGCTCCCAAGAATATCAAGAATTTAAATGACAACTGAGAATATTATCAGTGGTTTTAGTTCCATCTGTTCAGGAGTAGCTGCCTATTGCCTTGTGCAACTCTTTCTTCATATGGAATAAAAGTCTTGCATTTGCCATTTCAACCTTAAGAGTTGATACTACTGAACTTAGCAATTTATTTCCAAGTAAATACGCTTAGTACATAACCAGTCTACCAGCTGTTAGGGTTATCAGGCCAAAGAAGCTTCACTGACCCTCTTTACCTTGTTCATCTTCCAACTTCTCATCCATGAATGTAACTTCAATTTTGCATCTGTCCAGCAGGAGAGCATCATTTCTGACTTGCTTCATTTCTTGATTTTGCCTGTGCTCTGCTTCCTTGGCACTCAAAATTACTGTTCTCACCTGTCAGCATACATCTCTGAAGCATTCTTCCCTCACTTTGTTTTTCCTAGCTCCTTTCTAACAAGCCAGCTCTACTGCAACCATCCATAAATTGCTGCTTTTGAGTCTGACCCCATAGCAAGATATTTTATTAAAAATGTCATTTCATATATCAGCCTTACTAACCAAAATCTTCCTGATGCTTCTTATACAGATAGGCTCAAATTGCTCCTAGTCCTTGTTGCTTGTAATACAGTCTTCTGGAATGGAGCTGGCCCAGACTCTGTATCTACAAATGGTTTGAATGTGAATGTAAAAGATTAGGAAAACAAGCAGCAATATCAGAGGAGAGGAGTGATATGATCAAAGCTGTGGAAACACTACATCATTTTAGCAATTGTATTTTGAACAAAAGGTGAAAGACTCCAAGTTAGATAAGAGAAGTCAGGAAAGAAGATTCAATAGTCAAAATGAGGAATAAATATAAAACAAGACCTAGAAGTATGAGTTTGAATGCACACAGCCTCTGCGGGGCTCAGAAAAGCCCCCAGGAGTGAGAGGAGCACAACTTCCTTGGCTTTGGAGACTTTGTTTAGTGTCCTGCATCACTTGACGATGGGGCTGTGGTAACACATCCCTGTCGTTAAGTAATGGGCATCTGTATTAAAATGTCATTTTGCATTTTATACACTATGTTCAGTATGAGCTGCTGAGCTAGATAACTGATGGTCTTTGTGTAGAAAGTAAGCTAAGATTGATTTGCATTTCACAGATAAGTCCCTCCAACACTGAAGAGATTTATAATTGCAATTAATCTTGCCATAATGACTTTGACAGCCCTGGATTTATGGGCAGAGAAACCAATCCTCAGATTGTTTGCAGAGCTATTAACAGGCACAACTATATATTTTCAATCTTTGTTACATTTATTAATAGTAAAATGATGACTACAGTTCCCACCCAAATCTTTTTTCAGCAGTTATGAGTGAGAGATGTCCATTGCACACAGCTCTGGTTAGCACTGAATATACCATCAAATTCACCATAGGAGGGTAAGGTAAAAGGTGTCTTTACTTTTGTTCTTCTAAGCTGGGGAGATGGCACCCTTTCCAGCGTGAGAGCCTATAGATCGTGCGAACAACTAGTCCATGTGTCGTGTCACAAGGTGACAATGTGACAAGGTGTGTCACAAGGTAGACCTTGGAAACTCAGGTCCAGATTCTACTTGCTTATTCATTCCTTGGGTTGCTGTGGACTAACTTATCTTTTTGTGTTCTCTCTAGCTCTGTGATGGGAGGATTGAGCAGGATGTCACGTTTTGTCGATTTATGTCCATTTTCCTGTTATGGCAGTGTTATTTCTTTTTTACCATTTTAGACTGCCCCTAATTATAGAACCTCAATTGTGGTGGGGTTCTTCACACTTTGCATACCAGTGATGCACAATATTGTAGCCTTTGACTTTTTTATACATCATTTTATTTTTTTTTAAACAGCTCTCCTTCTTTGCTGAATAACTGTTTATTTCCATATAAATTCACCAGATCTCTTTCTAAAGAAGGAAATGGTGAAGAGATTTTACTGAGAATATACCACTAATGCTGGACTGTCAAATTAGCCATGAGCATCTGGTTGTAAGGCAAGTTCTACGTACAGCATTTAATAAATGTGCTCAATGAACTGCAAATATCTGCTTCTCAAATCTCCCGCAGTGACACATTTGCTCAACAAACTTTCTCAAACAGCAACAAGACATAGTTGATAAAACTGTGTGACTGGCTCCAGATTCTGAATGGGCATTTTATCATATTTTTTGTCCTCCTTAATGGTTTTTAAAAACAAATGCAGAGAAGCTCCGTAAGTACTGCACAGGTGTGCCACTGTTTGGAAGAAACACAAGGTGAAAGCTTTGCTGATCTATAAGTCCTTCTGTGCATCTTCAAAGGGATTTCATTCATAGCAAAGAGCAGGTGGGTTGTGATAACTCTGACCACTGACATTCATACCATACTTTACACAGACTGTCTAATCTAGAAAGAGACACCTCATGGAAATAATCTCAAGCGTGCTTCTGTTTGGCATACAAGGCAAGAAAAGAGAAGAAGTGTAGATTTTGAACACAGTTTTTGCTGAAAGGTGGGGTGCATGAGCTTTGGAATAGCAATCCTATCTGGGCTGGCAATATTGCTGCAGAGGGTATTTGCATATCTGACAGGTATGTGTCTTTTCTGAGGGTAAGGTCCAGACCAAACATGCAAAACCCAATAAGCACACTAAGGAAGCAATATTCATGATGGGCATTTATCCCTGAGGTTTCATGCCACAGAATAGCCAAGTATCTCTTTCCCATTCTTCCCCTCGTAATCCATGAGTTCAGAATTGTTCACATGGGTTTTTAAGCATATGCTTGCAACACCCACATGAGACAGCATCCTAGACTTTTGGCGACATCTTCTTTGCCACAGCTCTTCTTTTAGCTCTAAAAGGCAGTTGTCTTCTCCCTGTTGCAATTGGCTAGTAGGAAAGAAAGGTGCAAAAGTGGTGTGCATTTGAACTGTAGCCTGAGAACATTTGCCTCTGTGATTGATTTTAGAACACTGGTTTTACTCAAGATGAGGGAAGCAATATTCCTGTGGCTGAAGCTACTCAAGAGGGGGACAAATGGGCATGAAGTGTGGTTTGTTGGTTGAGCTGCTTGAAGCACTGCCTGAAGCTAAGCAGGAACAATTGAGTTGTGCCCTTGGAGGGGAGATGTGAAGCCAAATTACAGTGTTATGAGTGGTTGTGAGAGGATGGCTGATGAGCCATCTTGCAGTGACAGAGTGAAGGTGTGTGGAGAGGTCAGCTAGCAAGAATGGATAAGAACCTGCAGAAGCTCAATGGCATGCAGCCCAAAGGGATAACCATGCCCTGAAGGGAAAACATCTGGCAGACTGAGGGTTCTGCAAGTTTTCAGAGAACCATGTCGTAAAAATCCCATTGAAAAACTGAGGTTTAGATTTGCCTAACTATGTAAACCACCTTTAATGTTGTGTAACAGAGAAAAGCTGGGTGGGTGGGTGGGTGGGTGAGAGAGAGAGAGAGAGAGAGAGAGAGAATGAGACACACCTCTCAGCAGCCAGGTACTTTTTCACCATCCAAGGAGCCTTTTGTGGACCTAGGAGGAGTTGAGAGCCTTCCTGGCATGTGGTCCAGGTAGCTTTTGCCAAAAGTTACAGAAATGTGCCAATTCACTGCCAATCCACACTTCACTGGGATTCACGAGCAGGCTGGCTCTGGACATTGCACTTCAATTGAATCTACAGCCTCACTTGACTCTCTTGACAGTGTGTCAATCTATCTTCTTCACATCTGTAGCTTGCAATTCAGTTCTGTGTGGTATCCACACTAATACCATTATGGCTGAACTCCATCTGACTGCATTATCTTTCCCTGAAATATCTTCTCAGAACACATCCTATATTGCTGCTATCGTTCTGTTCCCACTTACAGGAAAATGTTCCTCAATTCTGTATAAAGTTACATTTGGAACTTTATGATCATCAGATTCAGCCTTTTCAAAAGTAAAACGCAATCTTTAAATCAGCCATCTGCTAATGAGCTACTCAAGAAATGACGGCTTGGCAGTTCGGGCTGAAAAGAAAACAGTTCCTTCCCTAGTGCAATTTAACATGCTTTCTTCCTTGGAAAAGTTGAATCCAAACCGTAGAAAGCACGTGACAGAGTTACAAAAACAAGGAAGTGTAAATTGAAGTGCCAACACTGTCAGACTGGGACTGTCAAAAGCTACTGTGAAGATGCCAGAGCAATGAGAAAGCACATTCCCTGGAGTTCTGCTCAAGTCAGCAGCACTTGGTTCAGTACCTGGGCCACTTTCCCTAGTGAATTTATGTCAGAAAAAGTTACATTTTAAGCCATCTGGGTTTCTAATGGTATTTTCCAAGTAATCTTATTGCCTGTACTGTAGTAACAAGCTATTGCACAAACAAGCATAATGAGAAGTGCCTGCACAGCAAACAACTAGCATTAAAAGCATTATTTATTTAGCCTAAATACAGTTGAAATTGCTGATAGAATTTCATTTCATAATTTGGATCTACACAAGACCAAAACCTTGTAGCAGTCTCACAAATATGATGTCCATGTGCAAACGCTGGATGGGCACTATTTAGGCCAAGCAAGCACACGCTTACCTTTTTCACCAAAAATGAGCAAACTTTCAAGGGCTTAACTTTGGGTGGACTGTGCCCAATGCTTGCAGCATTTTGATGGCTTTCACGCTGAGCTGTATTATAGTTGATTGGGATAGATACTGGTCGAACACTGCTATTGAAATCAGCTTGGAAAGACACTGAAGGAGCATAAACTACTGACAGCCCAATCCTATCCATGCTTTCCTGGGAGTAAGCCCCATTGACTCAAATGGGACTTACTTCTGAGTAGACATGCACAGGATTGGGCTGTGAGTGAGCTAATGTATTCAGGTTACAGCTAGCCAGTGTTAAAGTACCCTGTTGTCTGAATATTTGATTTGTTTAGTGCATGAATTTCTAATTGCTTTCCCAAGGACAGCTCCGGACAGTGAACATGGTTTTCCACACTGTCCCCCTCCCCCATGTTTTTCCTCAAAGCAACCTGTAAGGTACATTAAGCTTGGAGACTTGACTGACTCAAGGTCACCAAGTGAGCTGCAGGGCTGAGTGCAATTTTTAACCCAGGTTTTCCCAGTCACTCTACCACTACACCACTCTGGCCCTCTAACACTGATATTTGAGGTTGCAAATCTTTAACTTTCAAGGGACCTCAGATTTGATCATGTGGGTGCACATTCAGAAAAATTACACACATAAATGACAAATTGTGGCAATTTTACCTTTTAAGAATTAAGGAAGTAAAAGACCAGTCCTATGCTCCCCTACCCTCCATCAATGCAGCTGCACCAAAACAGTTCTCACTGCATCCGGGGGTGGGGGCAGTCCTGGAAGTCTCCTTTGGCTAAGGCTCTACAATACAGTCTACTTGAAATCACTGGCACGGGCCATGGGATTGAATCTAGGAAGGGGGTTAGGTGTTTGCAGCTGTATTTCTCTTTCTGATACTGCTCTATCACTGATATTGTTAAAGAGAAACTTTGATTGGATCATGATCTTTTTTTGCAGTTAGAGATCCCTTCTTTCCAGCCTAGTTGTTTCTTATGTCAGCTGGCCACAGTGTGGGATTCCTGGGTGGAAAGGGGCCTCTCTACTCCCAGAGTCTGCAGCATCCTCACTCTGACTTCTTGGGCTCTGAGGAAGGGACATTCTTCAGTGATCATGAGCCCCCTACTCTCCACTGCCATAGTATATGGTGGGCAGTGACAAGGGAACAGGAAGTACAGCATACTGAAAGCTAGGCAGACGTGTGTCAGTGATGAAGCAAAGGGTATGGGGTGTGTGCGCGGGTGTTATTAGCTGGCTGGCCACTGAAGCAAGAACCCAGCTCAGTGATTGGCCCATGCAGTGCTCCCTCTGAATGGTCAGTGTACTGCAGCTTCCCAGCCAAGTGTGCCTGTTTGCAGTGATGCAAGATGTTAAATGCCAGAGGTGAGGAGGGTGCCCTTTGCCTATCTCCTGCTGTGGCTGGGTCGTTAGAGGGCAACTTTGTAGAGTAGGTGGTGTAGGTTTTATACCTGACTTCTCTGCTTCTTTAGTCCCTGCCATGCAAAAGGTGAGTGACTTGCTGGTTAGGGCAAGTCCATTGACTGGGCTTGCACCCACCTTGCCTGGCTCCCAGCACGTGTCTGCGCAATGAGCTACCAGCATCCTGCTTTGCCTGAAGCTCCAGATGTGACTTGTTCAGTTCCTCCCCTGGCATAATGGCACCTTCCAGTCGGTGGATGTCACCACACAGACTTTTTAATGTCTGCCATGGAGAGACTTGTGTGTTTGTTTCATACAATTGCCCTCTTCCAAGGGAGCTATCGTTCTACTTTTGCTCTGCTCTGCTCTACTCCAAAAGGTATTCCTTAGTTGGATGTTTGTGTGAGTAGGATGATGTTACTTCAACCCTGAGTGCAGGGGCTCCTAGTAGTTCTTTGCTTTTGCTCCTTTGCTTCTGTTTGCACTGAAATTCCTGTAGGTAGTGGGGATACTTTGGCATCCTTGTGCTATGTGTGTTGTCCTTGAAGCATTTCACCATGATTGTAGGTGGTGCCAGTTATGTTGCTCATACACAGAGGTTGGCAGAGGGGTGTCGCCCCAGCATTGGTTACTCATTGGCCCTGAACCTGCTCCCACCCCAGCTCGGTTTAGTGAGCACTGATGCACCAATGTCAGGATGCTGCTCCACGGATAATGAACTTTGTGTTTCCATGGATGCTGGGGGTGTTACTGGGAAGGGCTGTTGCTGGGAAGGGTTGCTTTGCCAAGGCAAGCTTGACATTTGGCTCTAGCATTAGAGTGCCATCAGTGTTGCTTTGCCAGGACAGGATTAGGATATGACAGATGTCATGCCAGCACCAGCACACCATTAGTGTGGCATCTGAATAGGACTGGGCCATTAGTCATTGTTAAACAGACCAGTATTGTATGATACAGACAGACTAGAGAGGTGCTTGACATGAATCACTGTCCATATAAATCCAGAATCATATTCATGAATTACATACTAAAAAGCAAAATTCAAAATAATTAAATAAAGAATAAACATCAAAGAAGAATTAAATAATTTCTGAACTACACAAACAGGAACTCTAAAAATAAGTGACAAATGATGGCATGAGCACGTTTCATTTTCATAATCAAATTTATGTTGTGAAGAATTTAATTATTTGTGATGATTATATGCATCATAAGGAATACCAGCTATGAATATCTTTGTAAATATGAAGAGCATATGCAAATACAGCAAACAGCCTCACAATTTAATGAGAAAATGCAAGTTTATTGCTGGAAAATGAATGAAATGCTTGTATTATTCAGCCACTATGAATTCCCAGCCAGTTATCTTAACTCTGAGGATGCTAGCTCATATGGAAGCACAAGTAAGGTAGTCTAAACCAGCAAAAAATGTTTTAAATTCTTTCATTGTTTCAGGTCAAGAAAACTGATTAATTTTGTAGGTATCAGAGGTAAACATTAATCAAGAAAACTGATTAATTTTGTAGGTATCAGAGGTAAACATTAACATAAAAATGCCTTCTTCTTGGCCACAGGAAGAATATGCATATAATTCAGTTATAATAACAGCAAAGTTAAGAACAAAAAATACAACTTACAGCCCAATCCTAACTAAACTCCTGTGTGGTGATGCAGCAGTGCAGTGCAGATTCCGCTGCATCTCAACCAGTGCAGATTCCACTGCATCTCATGGGAAAGTTTTGGCTGCTGTATGTCCCTTTGCCCTGGGGTAAGTCCCAGAAGCCACAATGGGTCAACTTGGTAATGGGTCAACTTGTGATATTGCTGGCACATGTCAGAGTTGATCAGTGCAGACAGATCAGGCCTCGGAAAGGGGATAGGACACTGCACACAGGTGCTGTCGATCCCATCCCCCCTCTCTGGCTGGATTCACTCAACCCTCACCCCATCTCCATCCTGATCCATACCCTCGTCATCCTCGCCCCACCCTTTGCCCATCCCTGCACAGGAGTTACCTGCTCCTTGGCACAAGTCCAAGGAGACCCATTGGAGCCAGCAGCCCTTACCCAGGGGTAAGGGGAAATGTTTCCCCTTGCCTCTGACTAAGCCGCTGCTGGCCACAATCCTGCACTGGATACAGTGCAAGCCTCCTGGCTTGCCTGTTCCAGAGCAAGTTAGGATTGCGCCCTTAATTACATTCAAACATCAAGAATCAATTTACAGATTTTATAAATAATTACATACCTGTTTAGGTCCCATACTTTGCTAGTTTTATCCATAGAAGCAGAAGCCACAAAATCTCCGCATGAATGCCAGGAACAGTCCCACGCTGCATAGCTGTGACCTTCTAGGGTCAGAATGCATCCACCCTTTGTGAAGTCCCATAACCGAAGTGTTGTATCTCCACTTGAAGTAACCAATTTTGTTCCACTGTTGTCAAAAATTAAAAATCTAGGTTACACAATCAGGCAGTTTTTCAGCTAAACTTCCCAAGACAAAATAAAGCCTAAATTTCCCTATTTACATTTTTGCTGCATTATAAACTTTATTAATTTGCTTCAATATTTATGTAAGAGCTGCTTACAATAGCTTATTCCCTTAAAGTATGTTTAAGAAGGACCCTAAAATAAATGTTCAATTAATCCTTGCTTAGTTTCTCATAATAGTAGTAGTATTGATAGCACTTTCACATTATGGCTGTAGTCTTAACCAACTTTCCAGCACTGACATAAGGGCAACGCAACTCCGATGTAAGGGAACAAATATTGCCTTTCCTTGAGGAGGCCTCCATGACTGCCCCCCAACTGCAGGATGCAGCACATGCCCCAGTGGCACAGCTAAGTCAGTGCTGGAAAGTTTGTTAGAATTGTGCCCTATGTTGTTGTAAGCCTTATAACAATCCTATAAAGAGGATTAATGTTATTATCATATATAAGGAGGTGATATTGACACAGAATGACCTGCCTAAGACCACCTGCTGAACTCATGACCTAGGTCACATTCAAATTGGGGACTTTCTAAATGTAGCTTAGTTTCAGAGGGGTGGAGGAGAGGTTGGTAGGGGAGATCTTGAGTGGGTTTGTGGGAGATGTGCAGGCCTTGTTGCATTCCCAATGATATTTATGAATGCTCAAATGATTCATGATTGTGGCACCTTCATGTTCTGGAACCATTTTGCAAACTTTCATTGAGAGTGCAGTTAGGCTACAGCAGTGGTTCCCAACCTTCACTCAAAGGTAAGTGAACAGCTAAATGCTTGCAGGGCCATTGATGATGGTACTTCTGAGTTCGTAAAAGAGTTTTTTTTTAAAAAAAACCAAAAACTTACTTTTGGACTTACTTGGTGGCGGTGGCAGCGAGAATCTGACTTTTGTGGCGTCTCCAGCTTCCACCGCCATTGGGTAAGAAAAACCTTTTTTCCTTAGTTGTTCACTGAGGTAGTGCAAACCTGGAATTCTACCATCACTACCTTCCTGCCGCTACTGCCATTTGCCACTCCCCTTAAAGAGGAATTGGTGTTTTCCATTGCCCGGGGAGGGGTTGTGACCCCCAAGTTGGGAAACACTGGGCTAGAGTGTAGGCAAAACACAGAACTTCCAATCCTTTCTTCATACTTTTTTTTTTGGGGGGGGGGGAAGGGGGTAATACCCTGATATTTCAGGACAGAATAAGTGTAGTTGTTTCACCTGCTACTGATTATCATTTGAACATACTCATGGCCCAGTCCAAGGGGATTTAAATCCCTTTTCCCATCCTAAGCCTCCCACTCTGGAAGTGTCCTCCATGTATATGAAGAATTCCTGAGGCTTCTGATTTAGACTAGGCTCTAAGACCAAAATTCTTCACAACTGTTTGTGAACAGTTCACAAATATCATATCTGCTTCTATCACTTTTTGATACTGAAGAGATGGACAGACCAGAAAGTTTAAACAAGAAGAAGAATTAAGTGTAATGAATATTTTTACCATTATTTCCTTTACAGAATTAAAATTTTGACACCCCAAAAAATCCCTCCCAGAACACATTTTAGAAAAAAAAATTCCAAGATTTGAGTTAGATATATCTGGTTATTTATCATCATGTATTAACATTACTATGCATGAGTTTTACATCCTGGTTCCCAACCTGTGGTCTGTGGACCACAGTTTGTCCGTGAGACCCTGAGAAGTTGTCCATGAGGTCTCAGGAAAAAAAAATTGCTTTTGATCACTTCCACTGTCTCACCAAGCTAGCAATTGCCATCGACCACCAAAGGGCAGTCCATTCTCTGTCCTCTCCAATAGTATGATTGGGTAGTTTCTCAACAACACCTTTCAGCAGAGCCCAAAATTATTAACCTCTCAAATGCACTGCAGAGCTCTCTCCAGCCTCACACAGGATGGTTGCCCATGGTTACTTTTTGAAAATGGGAAAAGTAATTTAAAATTAAATGAGAGGATGCTAGAAATATTTCTGCTTTTTGATTCATCAGAAATGAAGGTGATGTGTTAGTAGATTATTAATAAAGTCAGAAAGACAGGTTAAAACACACTCTGAAATAACTTCATTTATTTTCAGTGTACTGCAAAACCTGGAGTAAAAAAAATGGTTCTGCTTTTACAAATACTGCTTAAAGGCACAAAACATTACCCAAAGTAATGATATATCTATAAAGTAAAGCAGGTATAATTTGCAAATATTTCTTGCTATTCCTCTGCTATGAAGGTTTTATTAGGATAATGCAACATATTATGTCCCAATATCACACTGATTTATATTAATATAATGTCTGAACATAAAATTTCATTCATAATTGCAGTATCCCATGGTTGTATATGCCTAGGAAAGCATGAGTCCAAAGCTTTGAGATGGGGAGAGAAGGACAGAAACTGAAAGTGCAATCCTGTCCAACTTTCCAGCACTGTTGCAGCTGTGCCAATGGGGCAAGTGCTGCATGCTGCAGTGAGAGGCAGTCACGGAGGCCTCCTTAAAGAAAGGAACATTTGCTCCTTTACCTTGGAGGTTTTATCTTTGTGGTTGCATCTGTGCTGGAAAGTTGGATAGGACTGGGCCCTGTGTCTCTGCCAATGCGAAGTGATGCAGTCTCCAAAACACTGACAGGGTAGTTGTCTGCACTCCCAGAAAGTGTGGAAATGTGGTCAGGATCCCCAGTTATCTCAGATACCTGTACCAGAGGAACTGAGCTGCTTTCTGAAATGGCAGACTTTTCAGGAAAATAGCCACAGTGTGAGAAACCCTGGGAGTTAACGGCCATATCAATAATGGACTACTCCAACCTGCTGGAGTCGGCAGATCTATTCATTTCAACTGAGAAGCTGGCTTTATGCGCTTATATTTAAAGTGTGGAAAATAACACAAAAGCTTTTGGTTTTATATATGAAATGCAAATGAATATTTCCTCCAGTATGTTCCCAAATCAAATATAGCTGAGAAAACAGATGAGCACTGCACGTTAAAGGTTGGAATTTCTGGCTTTAATAGGCTGGGGAGAAAAGTGTTTCTCAGAGATTATGGCTCTCCGTTTTGAACTTCTTTACAAGGGTTGACATTAAAAGTCTATGAGGTAAGAGTAGAAGTGCTTACCTCAGCTGTCACAGCACCATCATTTTAAGGTAGTATTAAAATATTCCAAGTAAGACTGACAATCAAGACATCAAAAGGTTTCTTGGGCCTTAAAGGGCCCTATCCTATCCAACTTTCTAGCTCTAAAGCAGCTGCAATGCAGCCCTGAGGTAAGGGAACAAACATTCCATTATATTTAGGAAGCCACTAATTCCACCCCCACAGCAGGATGCAGTGTGCACCCTGTTAGCATGTCTGCGTCACCACTGGAAAGTTGGATAGGAACGGGCTCTAAGAATGAAAATTTTGCCAGGTATGGAAATGTCACACCAGATAAAATTCTCCCTTCTATGAAACAATTAAAGGTATGAAGAACTTCTCAGACTCCAAATCTGGCCATGGCAAGGTAGCAAAAAGAAAAATAAATAAATAAAAACCCTGCCTAAGTATTAGAGAGAGCTATCCTTCCAAGCAAAAGCCAACCCACAGACAGATTTGCATGGGAAGGCACACTTTAGTAGGTTGGGGAGGAAGGAAAAATAAACATTTTAATCAAATCCATTACCTACATATTGATTTTTCTTTGCCAGGCTGATCCTGCAGAATATTTATAAAGCATATGACATTGAGACATTTGGCCAAAGATACCAGATTAGACTAAGCAAAAGCACAGCTTCTCTTACAATCTCTCATATTTCCCTTCAAAGTGATTTGTTGCTTTGTCCAAGAAAAGGCTTTTGATTAATTTAAAAAGAAAAAAGAGAACAGCAACATTGAGAAGACCAAAAGAAAAGTAGGGTCAATTCAGTCACAAGATTTTCAGAAATATATTAATTTGGTTCTAAAACGTTGTTTTTAGAATGCTGTATTATTTCAATATGCTTTCAGTCTTTTTCTTTTAATGTTAAAGGTTTTGGAGAATTCACAGATATATCCCAGATCCAGTCCCTGTTAAATTTTTCAGTTGCTAATGACAAGCGTAGCGGGAGAAAATGGAGCATTCAGTCAGAGTCTTTGCAATTGGTTTTGACTGAGGGAAAACTCCTGTCATTATACAAGATATAAAATACTCCCTTGAGACTTTGCAGTGTTTGTATCACAAGTGTGCATTGTTCTGGTTCATAAAGATGGGTAGGACACCAAATGCACACGTTTGGCAACACAGAGAGACAGGATGGTGTAGTCGTTCAGAAATTAGACCTTGAAGATTCCAGTTAAATCCTTGCTCAGCCATGAAGCTTCCTGGGTGACCATGCGCCACTATCTCTCAGCCTCACCCACCTTGCAGGGTTGTTGTGAGGGCAAAAGGAGGGAAGGAACTATGCACACCACCCTGAGCTCCCTGGAGGAAGGGTGGTATAGAAATGTGGAACATAAATAAATAACCTGAGAGTGGTATAAAAATGTGAAAAATAGTCAGGCCCTAGGGTCAGAGGTTGGTGTCCAATGTCATAAGGCTGTTTCCGCCTTGCCAGGAGAGGGATGGACTTACAGGGGTCAGCCACATCCCTTGGGGTTTGCAGCCCACTGGGCTGTCAGGATATGGCCTCAGACACTCCCAGTGGGGGGGGGGTTACAACACCCTGGGCCCCCTCTTCAGTACTGAAGTGTTTGGTTTGGTTCTCAGGCAGGTAGCCTTTACCCACGCTGCCTATGTCACCACACATCAGTCTGCCCTTCATCGTGGGCCATCCCTGCTTTATAGGGCCTTTGGGCACCCCTTTCTCCCTCAGGTCCCTCAAAAGGGTGCCTGGCCCTGCCCTTGTGGATCTTCCCTGGTGGCTAGTGGCACTGTAGGAGGTGGCCAGGGACGCTTCTGGACTCCTGGTTCAACTGGCCTGGCCTCAAGGCAGCCTGGCTGGTGTCTGAGCAGTGCTGCAGTCCCAGCCATGGAGGCGGAGCCTGCAGTGGGCATTGTCGACCAGTGACATCAACACCAGAGGATGCCCATGAAGGCCGTGGAGGCTCCCGGTGTCCTCCTTAGAGACTACAGGACACCCTGGTGGATGCTCCACATCATACCCTTGCTGTCCAGACGCGATTGACAGCTGGAGGCGGCTGCAGAGGTTGAGCCGCAGCTGGGCCAAGCATCACTCATCTGTAGTTGCTGGCCTCCCCCGGGGGTTGACGCGACAGCAGGGGGAGCGGCAAGGGGCCTGCTGCCTCTCCCTGAGCCCTGGGCAAACCACCCTCCCTCAGAAGCCCACTGTCAAGTAGGTCGGGGGCAGGCCGGTTCCCAACATAAACATAAATTACCAATATGCCAAAATATTACAGACAGACAAAAAGGTTAAGTCACACAGGTGAAATAGTCATTTTACACTGAGTCATATTTATCAAAACAGCTAAAATGAAAACTGTATGGAAATGTATATTGATTAAAAACCTACTGAGACTAGTTCCTGTTGCCAAGATGGACAGAAACATGATTTTGCCAACATTGCAGGTTTCTTTAAGGAGTTCTCTTGGGAGGAGCAAAAGCACTTTGAAATTCCGAGATCACACATGCAAACAGGCAGCTAATACGTGGATATTTAAGGCTGCAATTCTACACAAACTTACCTGGAATTAAATCCCATTGAACTCAATGGAGCAAACTTCAGAATAGACACACATAGGCTTGCACTGTAAGCAGAGGTGTCAATAGTGTCGTTGTCACCCAGTATGGTAACTCATGGCGTTACCACCATAGACCACCTCATAAATGTAATACTAATGTAATAAATAACAATAAAATAAATATTAACAATGTATCACGATTTTTAAAAACTGTAATTCAGACTTAAACTCTGAAAATGTGTTCTCATATATGTTCTGAGGGCAGCGGATTGTGTGTGCAAAGTGCTCTGACACAGTGGCGGCCATTCTGACAAATGCTTAAATGGCTTGAAATGATTGAATGATGTCTGGGGTGCCTCCCTATTTTTTTATGCATTAAACTTTGCCATTTTTTAATGTTAAATACTTGTGAAATCACATGTTCACAAGTTCTCTTCTCTCTGTTAGAGGTTGGCTACATCAGGTGGATTGATCCAGGCCTGAAATGTATGTAAACAAATACTTAGAGGAAGAGGCCACCTGGTTCAATCAGAAGCAATGCCTGAAAAACGACCATGTAATTTTTACAAGGGTCAAGAGCGCAGTAAAAGCTTTCCACATCTTAAAGCACCCTCCAAGCAGAAAACAATTAAACAGTGTAATCCTATCAGGAGACATATATGAGATCAATCTGATGAATAATGCATTGGAGCTATTTGCTGCATCTTCAGTGGTCATTTTGAATATATAGTGGCCATTTTGAAGGTATCAGCAGCCATCTTTGAACATCCACAGCAAATTTGAAGCTATCCATAGCGATTCTGAAGCTATGGGGACCTTTTTTAATCATCTGTGATCATTTTTAAACATCTACAGCAATTTTGAACAGTGAAGTGGTAAAAATTTATTTATGCATTTTTTTTGTGTGTGTCAGCCCCCTGAGGACTTCACCCCCCCCCCCCGGGCACCATCATAGTGATGCCCTTGAGTGTAAGGAACCCATTCTTTGTTCCACTGTGTAAATATGCATAAGCCAGTGGTTCCCAAACTTTATTGACTGGTGGCTCTCTTGACCTATTGGGTCATTGCATTAAGGCTACAATCCTATGCAGGATTATGGCTCAAGAGGTAGAGCTGCCGCCTTGTATACCTGAAGATCTGGGAATGCCAGTTCAAAACAATCGTGTCTGAGAGCTGCCAACACACTAATGAGTGGACGCTCGGTGAGAGAGAGGAAAGGAGAGAGGAGAGTTGAGAGCGTGGGAGGCAAAGCAGTCGGAGGGAGACCAGACCAAGAAGGAATCCAGCTGGAATCAAGGCATTCTATGAAATATTAGAACTATTGTAAAAATCCCTATGGGTGTTTAGAAGAGCCTGCCTATGTAAAGCACCTTGAATAAAAGTCTGAGGAGAAACCTGATGACCAAGAAAGGCAGTATATAAATATCTATCATTATTATACATCGTATTGGGTGGCAGGTTTTTAGTGAGGATTCTGGAGCTTCCCTGGCTAGTTTCCGCAACTCCTGGGGAGCCACGACTCACAGTTTGGGAACCACTGGCATAAGCAATAGGTCTAGCCTTTAAGTAGCCCTTCCCATGCAGTTGCTTTTCCTTTGTCTCTCTGCCTTTCTAAACAAGAGAATTGCATGAGAAATCTTATTGTTCAAAATGTTTCAGATTTCTAAACTTGCACACATGTGCATTCAAAACAAATGAAGTAGCTATTCTTATATAAGCAAATTAGTTGAACTGCTTTGTCCAAACGAAAGGTATAATTTCCACAGACTATCCATCCTTCAGTTTGTGACATGGCTACAAACTCTTATCTGTTGTAGCAGAATTTGTCCTTCTCTACAGGGCTGGGAAATAACAATCAAGGTAATTTAGTATCTTTACTAATTAAATCTGACAATATTTAGACAGACAGTGAGTCTAGACAGTTTAGTCTAAACAGCAATTTTTGAACCGTTTATTTTGTAGAGGTGCCAGTGAATTCAGCAAGACTACTCCAAATTAAGCTACTTGAGGATTTCACCCCAAGGTTTACAGGATTACTGTCATACATTTTCCCAACAAAGAAAGAGCTCAATTCCAGAGTGCGTTGAAATTAATCTCTCTCTCTCTCTCTCTCTCTCTCTCTCTCACTCACTCACTCACACACACACACACGTGCCACTGCAAATAGTAGTCTTAACCTGAACATTGTCAGTAAAAGCTTCAAGGCAAAATGCCCTATTAGACATATGATAATCTCTTCTAAGATGGGACTTCTGAACTCACTGTTGACTCCATATCAAATGAATTTGCCAAAGCCCGTGGAATAACAGCCACTTAAAACAGCGAGGTCAAATCACATAAGTTAATGCTTTTTTCACAGCTTCAATATGAGTAAACGTGTTTTTCTTAACTGGAGCCAAGAGATGTTACTTTACCCTGCCGTATGAGGCAGCTCTTGAGTCACAAGTATGACAGGGCAATCCTGAGTATTAAACCACCTTGGCTGCATAAATGTGTTCAGCACAAATGATTCACCAAGCTTAAAGCTTCTCTTTCAAAGCCAAGGAAAAGATCTCTGCTATTATTACAGTATTTGTCAAACAAAAAAATGAGCATATAATACCTAAGCAATTAGTCAAATATTAAGGAAAGAAGACAAATTACTTACCTCTAAGTATACATTGCCCTTAACCCCCCTCCCCCCAAAAGAGGCGACAGGTTGTTTGGAATATAAATTGGGCCACATCGATTAAAGAAAGCCATTCAGAAATCTGAAAACAACTCAGCAGTGATTCTGCCTCCCAATTTCACCCCCCTTCAGTGCTGGCATCTAACCTAGAGGGAACAGCAAACAGCATCTCTTCTCTTTATGCATTTTTCCCCGACCCTGATTCCAAGCTGCAGATCATCAACTGACAGAACAAGCTTTCTCAACTCCAACCAAGATGTTAAGGAAGCCAAACTGCATTGCTTCCTCCAAGCTGGAAAGTGTTTGAGGTTGATTTTGCAACTCTAGTCACATTACAAGCCAGCCTGCCTAACAGACTGCATCTAGAGATCAGTACAGGTCTCCCCCGCAAACCTGCTTACCTCAAGGCGCACATCAAAATCCCTACTCCAATCCCTGGCCTGTACCATATCTGCCACATGAGACCAGCCAGTCTAAGAAAAGAACCTAGCCCAAGAAACAGTCTGCCAATAAGGGCTGGGCCAATAAGGAAGATGGCAAAAAATTCCTACAACAACCAGCTAGTCTCAGACTGCCAGAAGGTGGGTGATGGAGGCAAAAAAAAAACATCAGCTCAGGCATCAGGCATCAAACATCAAGGCATCAGCTGAGGAACAGAAAAGGCTCTCGCTATAAAAGGGTAAATCTTCACCAGGCACCTTAGTTTTGGGCAACAGGAAAAAGATAAGCCAAATATACTGTCTTAAAGCAAAGGAACCTATCATGGCCTGAAGTAAAGACGAGTTGAAACAATGAAGACATGGAGCCAGGGTTTCAGGTTGAGTGCCAGGAGCAAGAAGCTACTTTTCTGAGCTAGCCCCCAGCCTTTATTTCATTCTCATAAAAACAATACAAAACAAAACTCGGGTTACTGTCGGTCACTGATAAGACACTTCTAGCAGGCACTAACACATTCCTAACTTCTGAACACTAACCCTTATCTCTATACCATAACTCATCCCTGTTTACTTGCACTGGGCTTCACGCTCTCAGCTCAGACCGACAACATGAGCTCAGAGTTTGCTCTGCGCAGAAGTGAGTGTGCTCGCTCAATTGCCATGTCTTGCTTAAAGCTCGAAAGCCCAGTGCCTCTGCACTGCTACAATGGCCTAGACAAGTACTCTGTCCTTCATGGTACCTGCTGCTTAATAAACTTAGTGTACAATCCTATCCAACTTTCCTGTGCAAATGCAGCCACAATGCAGCCCTGAGATAAGGGAACAAATATTCCCTTACATTGAGGAAGTGTCCATGACTGCCTCCCCACAGCAGGTTGCAGCAAGCATCCCACTGGCATGGCTGTATCAGTGCTGGAAAGATGGACATGGCTGGACTTTTAGAAGACATGAATAATCTTCCAATGTAATCTCCCTGAAAAAATTTTCCCACAGCATGCTTTGGTATCTTGCCATACATGGAAAGTAATTGGCAATGTTGATTTTTCCAGAGGGAAACTGGGAGTAGTTGTTTTGTGCCTTAAGGGCCATTCTGAATCCCACAGAGGCTGCAGGCAGACATGCACAGCCTCTGCAGGTTTCAGAAAGCCCTCTAGAGATGACTGGAGTGCAGCTCTGGTCACCGTTGGAGGTTTTAAGGGGCAAAAAACCACAGATTTGCTTATCCACGGTTTTTGGTATCCACAGGGGTCTGAGAACAGATCCCTTGCAGATACTGAGGCCCCACCTGTATACTGCTTTTCAATAAAAAAGTACACGAAGCGGTATACAAAAAAACAAATCAAGAAGTTAAATGGCTCCCTGTCCCAAAAGGGCTCACAATCTGAAATAATTATGTGAGGAAACTGAAAGTGGTCTGTATCACCATGTGAGAACCTGTGGACAATCTGTGTGGTTCTAGACATTTGTAATAGCAAATGAGGCAGATCTTCTTAATGCTGTCTCACTTGCTTTGGGCAACTGAAGTGGCCACTAAAAATCAGGATACCTGACACTTTACATCTATATTTATCTAAAAACAAGCAATATGTCTATGGAATTTTTTTTTTTTTTTAAAGCTTGGGTTTAGGAACCAGTTTGGCTTTTAGAAGCTTTTTTCCTGGTTGACATTGATTTATGAGAGCATTATCATTGTCAAGAAGATTGATTTAGTGTGCTGTTGAGGTATGTGGTACAAAATATAACCAAGCTTATTGTTTGAGTAGATAGAGTATACAGACTGAAAAATCAGAAAGAAAGGATAGGGTAGCAATCCGAACTATTCATTCTCCTTAAAACATCAGAACACTATACCTTTTCTCATACACAGTGGAGTTTTCCTAAGTAAGAGAATATTACAAAAGAAACCCAAAGTTAGAATTACAAATTCTATATGTCTATTTTGCGACAGCATCCCAAAATAAACCAAGATAAAGACTACATTATTTTAAAGTTTTGATAGAATGATGTGCTATCAAAGCAGTTTGCAAACTTTAAAATGCAAAGTACAGGTGGGTTCTCTTTATCCACTGATTCAAGGCCTACAGATTAAACCCACCACAGATCTCAGACCACAGCTGACGACCCACTGAGTCTCCTGGATGCTGCTTCCTCGGTCCTCAGAACGCCGCCAGGGGTGAAGCAGCAGGTGTGGGGGCAGCGAATGCAGGGGTATAAATCGGGGGGGGGGCAAATGTGGACCCCTGGCCCCCCTGCCAGGCATACTACTGCCCTGGGTCTCAGAACACCCTCTGGATGCAGGCAGAGCACAGCTCCAGTCAAGTTCAGAGGTCTGGGTGCCCTGACTCATGAATTTAATTATCCGTGGGTTTCAGTACCCGCAGGGGTTCAGGGAAAGGGACCCCTGCAGATGCTGAGGCAGCACCTATACAGAGTTTTGTAAGATGAGTTACGGAGAACCATTTTGTGCAATGGCAAATCCAGACTAGAAAAAGTTGGTCCGGATTACGTCTATTGACTTCTGAGTGGTGGGCAGATTTTCTTTGTATTAGAAGTAAAGAGGGAACAGCTCAGTGGCAACACCTATTCTTCATACACAGAAGATCCCACTTTCAGTTTCTGGCAGTAAAATGTAGTCAGGTAGCAGTGCGGGGAAAGTAAGTCATGAATACATGTCAAAAGACATGAGCGAACTACAACACTGAGAACTTAGAAGTTAAAGGAACCCAGGGCCAGCCATATGAGGGCAACTGAAGCAGCCACCTCAGGAAGCTAACTGATGAAATTCTGTTCACCTACTTGTTTCCACTACTCCCCCTTCTCCTTCCACACCCTGGATTGGAAAAGGAAAAGGTGGGCACAGAGGAAGAGGAAATGTGGAGGGGAGTGCTGAGCTAGAACACTGGAAAGTAGGAGGAGCAGAGACTAGCACATCACTGGGGATTAGGGGCAGTAGTTGGCATGCTGTCTCAGATATCAGTAGGTCTTTGGTGGTCCCTGGATGAACCCTAAGGCTGCAATTCTGTATACCATTGGTTCTCAAATTGGTGGGTCACAACCCACCAGAGGAACTGGAAAAAAGCCATTCTGCCTTAAGGGGAGTGGTCTGGAAAAGACAGTAGCAACAGTGATGCAGCTATTGTGGCACCGCAGAGACCAAGCGTTGTTTAAACTTACCTGGGGGGGGGGAACCATGGCCATCAGGAAGATGGGGGAAGCTTGCAGCCTCCTCTGCACCCCTTCCCACTGCTGCAAACCGCTCCAATCAGAGATCAGAACTCGCTTCCAGTTTTCAATCAGCTTGCAGCAGCAGGTTGGACTGCAGAGGGGGCTGCAAGCCGCCCCTTGCACCCTCCCAAATGCAGCACTATCCCCAGATAAGTTTAAATGACCCATGGTCATGGTGACACCCCCCTCCTCTGCCAAGACTTATGGGGTTCCCAACTCCCTTGCAGAAGTTTGGGAACCACTGCTATTTACACTTACCTGGGATTAAGCCCCACTGAACTCAGTGGGATTTATGCTTGAGTAGACATGCATAGAATTGCACTGCTAGTCCAATTTGGACACATGGGTAGATGAAACTTTCACCAAGCAGAATGTGGGAAGACTTTATTCAAATACACAGCTGACAATTCTCCGTTAAGCCACCTAATCTTTGATCCCACCCCAATTTACCTTTTATCTCTGGGATATTTAGTTAATCTCAGTGCCAGTTCTGGACCCTGATCAAAAAGCCATTGCTGTACAGTCAAAATGAACTATGCAAATTTTCATCAATGTATGAAAATCATGATTTCCATAATTTATTCCAAAGTAAACTATGGCTTTTTTTCAAGCAGAACTCAAGACCATACATGCACTTGTAAGGCTTAAAGAACACTTAAACTTGTTTTCCCGGGCTCCTGAGATAGCCACGTAAGAGGTGCCCATTTCCATTCTTAAATGGTTTGAAACATAATTTAGATAAGTGTTCCCAGTTATGGCTATACTTTTCAATTTCATTAATTTAATTTAATTAGTTCTCATAGCTTGAGCTTGAGCACTGCAGTCCCCACTATCCAAATGGGGGCAGGCACTTTCCCTCAGATAGTAGACCATTTGACTGTTACCATGGTTAAACTGTGATGGGCAGCCCGATCCAAATTGCATGTTGTGCTGGTGTAGTCCCCCTGCACCCGATCAGGAATGTCGCAAATGTGCTATAAGGCACATTTGGGTCGACTGGTAAGCCGTACCAAGCGCAATGACATGCACTGTCTTGCTGGTGCCAGCTCAGAACCCTGCAGAGGGTACTGAGTGGTACAGGGGGTGGGAGAGGGTAGTGGGAGGGTGTTCCTGGGGTGGGGAGGGGGCGTTTTGGGGCAGAGGAAGAGAAGAATGAGAGGCAGACTGGGCCAGAGGATCCGCTGTGATAGGCCACATCCTAAGCCCTATCCCTGGCCTGAGCAGACTTACAAGGGTTACTCAGATTTGAGCCAGCTATATAGCTGGTACAGATCTGAGAAGCCCTATACGGCAGGCTGGGGCTTGACACGGGGTAAGGGGAAAAACGTCCCCTTAACCCAGGGTAACTTGTAGCCTGCACCTAACCTGTGCTGGATACAGCGCAGGCCACTCAGCCTGGCTGTTCCAGAGCAGGTTAGGATTGCGCCCTAGGAATTCTGAAGAACTGAGCATGATCAAATATCAAGGAACAGGTTGGCATTACAGCTGCCCACATCACCTCGGTCCACTGTTTGCGTTCACTCACATTGTACACAAATACAAGAAAATGTGATAGCCTTGTTTGTCCACTGCCTTCAAAGATTAGAAGGTTGCTTTTGACGCTACTAGATAAGTGTCACTACTGATATATGTATATAGAGAAGCTATATAGTATATCTCATTTTTCACATGACAACTGCTTTGGTATATAATCTGATTTAGATCCAGCAATAGCTAAGTAAAGATTCCACACCATAAATTCTGCATATCGGTGGATTGATAGGGCTGGCAGATATGAAGATTCCCGTATGATAATGTTCTAGGGTGAGGGAATGGCGATTGCAGAAGATTGTGGACAAGAGTTTATCGTGATCAGTAATCCACAGCAATTTTAGCAATTTTAAGGTGGGTAGCTATGATCGAAGAAAAAGGAGGAGGAAATATATACTGTTAAATGACAATGTGACCTAGAAACCACTGAAATGTGTATGGGGGGGTTGATGATAGGTAGGTACAGAAGGAAAAATTGCAGGGTAGACTTAAAGTTGTAGTAAGTAGTAGTCTGCAGTACATAGTAATCTTAGCAATTTCAGGTGAGTAACTATACTTGAAGAAGATGGTTTGTACGATTAGGTGACAGTATATGACACACTAACTATTAAAGCCAAAGCACTATGGTTGCAATCCTATACACACTTACCTGAGAAAAGTCCCACTGAATTGACATGTATAGGATTGCTTGTCAGTCTTTGTTAAGGTGATGTGCAGCCCAATCCTATTTGTGCTTACTTGAAAATAAGACCTTCTGAGTTCCATGGTTCTACTTACTCCCAAGTAGGCAAGTAAAGGATTGCTTCCTTAGAGCCCAATCCTATGCATGTCTCCTTAGAAGTAAGCCACATTATTGTCAATGGGGCTTACTCCCACATTAAGAGTGGACAGGATGGTAGTCTTAGGGCACAATCCTGACCTGGGCTTGGGTCGGGTTGTTTGCGCCTCCTCAGGAGTCAGCTAGGCCCGAACAAGCCTCCGTGCTGACGGAGGCACCAAGCCTTGCGTCGGCCCAGGGTAGGTTGGCCCAGCCTTGCATCTGAAGTAGGTGGGGAGGGGGTGGAGAGGGAGAAGTTCCTGGGTGGGGGGAGGGTGGGCGGTGGGCAGCCCTGAGGGGTGGGTGGCCCCTCAAGAGTTGGCTCAAGTCCGAGCAGACCCATAGGGGGAAGGGCGCCTTCCCAGAGTTAAGAGGAAAAGTTTTCCCTTGCCTCTGGCTGAGTCACTTTTGGCCCCTATCCTGCGCTGGATACAGTGCAAGCTTCCTGGCTTGCCTGTTCCAGCACAGGATAGGATCGCGCCCTTTGTCACACTGATTCCATAGCTAATGAGGCTCAGACCATGGTTTTATTTTTATTTATTTTGATTACTCGTGAAGTAAATTCCACTGAAATCAGTGGAATATTCTAAATAAAGATGCAAAGTCTTGGGCTATAAATGCCAGTCACGTCTTTGAATATCAGCCTGGCACAAATGGTGCCTCTGGGAATATAATCCAGATCTTTTTAGAATCTAGAGTGTTTTGACTAGGGAGATCTGAAACTAGGGAGATTTGACTAATCTAGGTTTGTGGCACCTCTAGTCAGCTGGACCTGAACACACTGCTTATTCAGATGTAGCAACATGGGGTGACTGTTGAGTGTCATGGCCATTCTGTTGAGGGTGCGCTCCAGATTGAAAAAGGATAAGGATCGCTCTACATCAGTGCTGTGCACCAGATAAACTATTATAGTTGTTGGTGTTAACAACACTTTTTAACAAGAGTGTTCACAAAGCCCGACGCCTTGGGTTAGGAAGTTCATAGCTGTGGTCCACCTCTTCAAGCTCATTCACAGAGCTAGGGGGAGGATGAAATCTAACTTGCAAAGTAATCTGTACATTAACTAGGGGGTAGAAATGAAAAAAATAAAACAGCACGTTTTATTCAGGCAGCATATTTGCTTGTAGCATAAGCCAAGATCACATGGGTATAGCAGCCCTTTAGTTCGAGTTAGAACATCAGCTACTGATCACCGATTCAAAAACCCTCACTATCCAAATGCAGTCAGAATTTGAATTGTATTGAATGCACCATTTTCAGGAAAACCCTAAATTGGAAGAATTCTACGGGTTCTCTAATGTCTCCAAATGGCAGACAAATAAAACACAACAGTTTTCTATTCATTTTACTCCATACAGTGAGAATAAATTCAGACTGGCTTATTTTAATTTTAATAACTGAGGGAGAAAGAGGGAAATCTTTTGAAAACTGTGTTCTGGTCAAAGACTAATGAGAAATCCCTGGAGGCCGAGTCACTGGGTGCCATGGTAACAATACATGATCAAAATCTTATTAGTATGCCTAGCAGCTCTACAAGTGATAGCGTGCTCTTCTAATTTTTTTCTCATTCCAGAAATGAGTTTGATGTCCATGAGGCCAATAGAGACTACATTATGTTAAACAGCCAGACTATTTAAATGGACATTCATATATGCAGTAATCTTGCAGATATTATTAAAGGCCTAGATCTCATGGAGGAAGGGGGATAAAACAAATGATTTGCTTTTTTACAAAAGTACTTTATTTACATTGATTCATTTTAAGTTTCAGTCTTACGAAGTTACTCTTTGTAAAAAAATAAATCCTGCTTTAAAATGAAATCTCTCCATAGTTCAGTGCTAAAAGGGTTTTGGTTACCCTTTGAAGTCACCCAATATGTGTAAAATGGATGGATGGATTTAAAAAGGGGCGCAAGAGTGGCATCCAAGGTTAGACAAGTCAGGGGTCCATGCAGGGTTTTGCCCCAGGGCCTCCAGCAACATGACAGGAGGGATCCTGCAACAAAATGTTGCAATTTTCCAACCCTAAATTAGGGCCTAATCCTATTCAGCTTTCCAGAGCTGATGCAGCCATGCCAATGGGATGTATGCTGCATCCTGTGGTGGGGGTGCAGTCACGGAGGCCTCTTCAAGGTAAGGCCTCCTTTACCTTGTGTCCTTACCCTGGGGCTGCATTGCAGCTGCATCACCGCTGGAAAGTTGGTTAGGGTTGGGCCCTCAGCCCACCATGTTTTGGCTGTCAATTGTTATCTAAATATTTTGTTATTCTTGGGGCCACTGCGTATGCTCACATTGTAAAAAGCCTTTGAGGGTTTTTTTTTACATCTCCCTTGGAGTAGGTTGCACTGGCTTCTGTGGTGCTTCCTTCAGAGTGAATATGTCCCAGATCACACTGCAGGTACTAGGCAGGCAACTTAGTTTACTTGTCACACACAGCACCTTTTACCACATCTTCCTGAGGTTAAATCTTAATGCTTTATCCTGACTTGCTTAAAAGTAAACAAGCCCTGGAATGTTTACTGTCATGGATTACAGCACTCAGTCTGTTTCAAATCTTCCCAGTTATTTTCTTTCCTTCTTTCTATGGAACTTCTTTTAATTCCTTTCCTCCATTCTTTTACACATTCAGTGCATATCAAATGTATTGTGCTACTCGTGATTTTAAAAAACGTTATTTTCCTGACTCGCCGCATCCTGTTTCTGCGCAGGAAATAAGTGAGAGTGAATGAAATTAATGAGTGAGTGCACCATGAAGCATCTAGGGGAGCCCATATTCTCTCTATGTAACTGTTACGCACCATGGGAAGCAAAGTATTGTGGAGCTTTGAAAACTGCTAATATAAACCTCTAGAGTTCAATAAGAATCCACATATCTTAACCTTCTTTGGCTGCTATTCTCTCAGTGCAGGTATGTGGACTTTAGATATAGAAGACGAGATTATTGATCAATCTGTCTAAAATAGTGTTTAAAATGTATGTTTATTTAAAAAAGAACAAAAAACTATGTTACAGTTTGTTCTCAAGGGGTGAACAAGGCTACTTTTCCAGAGTGAAATTAAGTTGATGACCTTGTTCTCTAGGACAACTGGGAAAAAATTAAATACCAAAAAGAAAAAGAAAAAAATAAAAGAAATCAATTAAAATATTTAGAAATGATGTTTAACATGTGTCTAGTTTGTCCTTGCGACTAGCACGGAGAGAGACTGTGAAATCTGAAAAGCCTATTACACTTGGTTAGATCCACAAGCATGTGGACAGAAGTTTGAGACGAACAAAATACTGAAAGCAATCAATCTTAAGTCAACATAGCAAAAGCCAAAGCAACATTTATCTGCATGTTTGGAAATTCAGCAAAGAGCAGTCAGTTCACTCAGAATACAAAGTCATCAAAGCAGGCCAGCTAGGAAAAGCAAAGCAAACAGGAACTTTCCCAGAAGGGATTAGTGTTGGTTCACAATGCTGTTTTTACTAACCTTGGATGAAAGCAGCATCCAGAAAGCCAATCAGTATGACCTTCACCCTTCATGATGATGTTGCCATTAGGGAAGGCCCACATTTTCCATAGACGGTCATCACTTCCAGTGACAACAATGTCCTTCCTTGGATGTAAAGCCAGGCTGTGGGGACAGAAGGGGTAAAGGAGCAATTAAGAAAAGGAATCAAAATGTGTCTTCTTACATGGAATCAAAAGAATCCCTGTATCCCATGTCACAAGTATTGCTTCATGAGCTATTAAGTCCCATGTGAACCATAATTAATATTTATCAATTACCTAAATTTTCCTATAGGAACCCTTTAAATATAGTTGAATAAAAATAAAAACACACCAAATTGGAAACCATTCAGATCAATTTCAGTTACTACTGCAGTTCCAGAAATCAATCACCAGGAAAACCTTACCCCAGTACCAATGTTTCTGAATACTGAAAACATCATAATTGTTTACAACAGCAGAGTACCTTCAAATTCTTGAGAACTCCATGATACAGATGTATACAATCTTTTTCTTACCCTCAGCCCTGCACAACTGCAACCAACATTTGCAAAGGAGAACAGGTTATGGGGCCTGTGGTAGAGAGGCTGCCCCAAATCTCTTTGTCCAGATTCTCCACCATGCCAGAGGTTGGCTTGGGCAAGGAGAACAAAATACTATACAGTTTACTCATTTGCGGACTGCATCAGTTTAGATGCTAGGCTGTGAGGATGGTCCCTGTGGTCATTTTGTCTGTGGTGTTTTTAATTTATTTTTTTTTTACAGTGTCATCTAGTATTTCAAAGAAGCCCTTTACAGTCTTCTCAAATGTTCATCTTCTTTATCCTGGGAGATTTATAAACAGAAAGTCACTCCCATTTCCCTTACACATATCCAAATCAAAGTGAAAAATTGCTCAATCACCATATTTCACTATCCTCAATCTGGCTGCATCCATGTGGAACATTGTCATTCCTTGCCTTTTTTCTAGATTTTCCTTTAAACATCTCTCTCTCTCTCTCTCTCTCTCAGACACACACAGCCTTTAAAATATATATAATTGCATATATAATTGCAAATACATATAATTGTGTGTGTGTGTGTGTGTGTGTGTGTGTGTGTGTGTGTGTGTGTGTGTATGTGTAGGCAATTATATTTTCCAAAGTGCCTTATAATAATCTGTATAAAGGGTGCTTGGTAAAAATAACATGTATAGCATATCAGAGAAAATAAGCTCTTGCCACTGGGATGTAATGCAGAATGTACAATTCATAGGGTTTTCTCCCCTTTCCTCCTAATTTTAATTACAGTGCTCCTACAAAATGTTCAAGCTGCTCAAGAATCATACAGCCTGAAGTGAACACCATTTAATTAGCAGCTGGGTTGGTGACACAAGTACGGTGGGACTGTCTCTTGAAAAGAATCACATTCATCCTCAAAGAGTACCATACGTGTAACATTAATTAGGTGCCCCTGCCTTCCTTTTGGCAACGAAGCATTGTGAAAAAGTTTTGCTTCATCTTTGTTCATGAGGTCTAATGATTTCTAGTACAGAAGACCTGGTAGAGCCAAGTGAAAATACGTAAAAAGGCATTTCACATGTGATAGGAGCATCTTTTCTCCCTTAAGTTTAAGGCTAAGCAAATGCAGAGAGGCAATTTGAAATTTTGTGTTCAAATGTCAGTTTGATCATGAACTATGATCACAACTATGAGATTGGACATATTGGAGAGGGAAAGGAGATTGAGAACATCCGGGGTTGAGTGTGGGAGACTGAGAAAAGCCTGATTTGTGCCCTGCCTTCCATTTCAGGTACTGTACAAAGCCGCTGGCTTGGCCAGAGGTGTGAGTCTTTGGCACAAGCTGAAGGGCAAGAGCCAAGGACTCTTGGCACTTAGACCTGGGCTCTCAGTCATAGTGCAAGACCCTTCTAGCATTACATCAGGCTCCACCATTGGTCTTCTGTCTGCTGAGAGGGGAGGAGAAGGAAAAGAGGAAGGCAGCAGTGGCAGAAAGCAGGTCATCTGCAGGGGTGGTACAAAAGAGAAAGCCTCACCCCTTTTAGAACTGTTTCTAGAGTGGTGGGTATTTGGGCATGCCTATGGGAGCAGTTTGCAGCCAGTGAGGTCACCACTGAGGGGGCAACACCATGTGGATTGCCCATTTGGTTCATAACAAGGGTGAGGACCCTTCTCTTTCTCCATGGTTGGCTTAGCCTTGGCAAGAGAGCAGCAGCGGCCTGTTTAGGACCTGGGAGCGTCTCTTAGGTAGAGGTCCACTGGTGCATGGTGGCCTATGTGACAGCTAGGTTCACTAAAAGGCTTTTACCATTTTTCTCTCTCTTGTTGTTCTTTTGGAGACCATTGGGGGGCAGTAGAGTGGGACTGTGGGAGGTAGGGTTAGAAAGTGATGTTTGTAGGTTTAAATTATTTGGGGGTAGGCCCCTGCCAGATGATGTGTCATTTTTTTATACTCTGTGTTTATAATTTGTATATTGAGATATGAATTTGTGTTAGCTTCCCTGGGCATTTGGAAAGGTGGGATATAAATCTTTTAAATAAATAGATTTATTTGGAAGTGTATTCCAGAGAAATCAAGGATCCAATAATCTCAAAAGGAAAGTATTAAAAATATATGTTTCTAGCATAGTTGTCAAGTTTCTCCAAAAGGAGAAAAATAACTGGTGAACAACTAGCTGAAACATGCGCACACCCTCCCAATTATTCAGTTGAGGCTGTGTAATTAAGGAAGTTGAATATTTTCAAAGCAAAATATCAAGAGGCAGGAAACATCTGTTAATTTATAGTTCTGTTATGATTTACAAGATTTTAGTAAGTGATTGCAAATAAATTGCATATTGTTATAAAACAGTGAACTACAGTGATTACAATAACATGCACAGAGAACTGTGATTAGTAGATGGTCTTGTTTGAATTATTGCACATACCCCCTTACCAAGGGAAAATGTTTTCAGACACCCTTGTGGTTGCTGAAGTGACAGTCACATAGAAGAAATCTGACAGCATTAGAACTTGTGTGAAACATGCCATGTACTGGAGCTGAAATATTTGGTTGGAACTTTCCATATGCAGGTGAGTAGGGTTGCGGTTTTTGTGCTCCTGATTTGGTGATGAGATTTAACATTCCAGCACAAGCTGAAGCTATTACTAATTTGCTACTTGACACCTCCAGTAATTTCTATTGTGTAACCTTTGCCATTTTGCATTACATGCATTTTCACAGAGCCCTGAAATAAGCTGTCTTCTTTTTACAACGGGAAGAAAACAACTGTTCCCCAATGCAATTCTAGCCTGACCAACTTGAAATTATGCAAATTGCTTTTGTAACAGCTCCGATCTGTAGCTTGTCTGGGATTAACATTCGTCATTATTGTCAGCAATTCCCAAGTTTCTGTTGCATGGCAGCTTTTTCACAGATGGTTAGAAGCACTGCTGTAGTCGGCATGCATTTATAAAGAATGTGACACAAAACGTGCCACTTGACAAGTTATGTTAAATTACAAAGGTTTATGAACGAGGGTGTTTCAAAATTAATTGAAATACACAGTATTAATCTGCCAATTCAAATTTCTAAATTAATATGAAAACTGAATGCATTATGTTTTTCAAGGTCACTTTTACCTTATTAGTTTTGTCATGTTTACAGGTGGAAGATAAGTTGTATCACATTTCCTATCTAGAGGGCCTGTGAACTGAACTGTAATCAAAGCAGCTTGGGGCTGTTATTTTCCCCTGTTTGTATGCGTAGCGAGGTTGCGAGAGGCAGGGCTGGCATTAGGAGCTGCGGGGCCCAATTGGTAACATTTTTTGTAAGGACCCAGGTTCTTACCTGTAGAATGTTATAGATATAAATAAAATTTATTATAGACTTTATATCTCTATGGTAGAATGGTAAAGCTATCAAAATGTGTGCTTAAAAAGTGCATGTGAGTTAATGGACCAAATGGATCTAAGCACATTTTAATACAAAACTGCATACATGAAAGCCTACAAGTAAACAAACAAAATGTATATATTACCTTTGAAAAGTAAATAGTTACAAAACCACTTATTTTAGTGACTGTGAAATGATTAGCAAATATATATATATATTTTTTTTACCCTAATGTGAGGCACAGGGCCCATTTGGGAGCAATTGATCCAATTATGTCAAGCCAGCCCTGGGAGAGAGCATAAGATTTCAATGCTATTTCTCTTTTTCTTCTTGGTTCTCCCTGACTTTTCTCTAAGCACGAAAGACACGGCCCAAACTTGGAGAGCTTATGATTATTTAAACACAGAATCTACTTTACCTTAGATACGAAACCTACAGGAAGGGAAGTGGTGCAAGAGCATGAAGCAAGTGTGGAAATCTGAAAACTGCTCTTGATCTCACTATGTGCACTAGAGGACTGAATTCACACCTTAACAGGTCATGCATATTCCACTTCACTCACCTGATTCAGACCACATAATATATAATAGACATACCCAAAGAAGAACATAATCCAAGGGCACTGAGTTCTTGCCATTAGCTATGAAAGACCTTAAATCAAGAAGGCTGCAAACATCAGTGTTCCACTACCTGTCATGGGAAGCTTTATATTACTCATAGTATTACTTAGTATTTGCATAATATTTTTTGAGTACGGTAAACATTTCACAAACATTACATTGGTGCTGTCTTTACAAGAACACTGTAAGGTAAATAAAGGACCAATTGTATCCCTGAGATACATTCGTATAACACTATATGCATCGGCACAATGACAGCTGCAGAAGCCCACCATCACCACCACCACTTGATGCTCCACAAATACAGGTACCAGAAAAGCTAAATGCCATCATAACCCAGGCATAGCTCAGAATGTCAGCAAAGTCTGCTGGCAGAGTGGAGGAGGAGAGAAGAGTGGAGTATGGTATGGGCAGAACATGGAGGAGTCAACTGAAGTCAGAACCTAACCTATGTACATTCAGACTATGGACACAGCCCCAATGCTGAAAAATGCATAGGAACCCCATAGGAAGCAATAGGGAAGAAAAAAACACACACAAGGAAAGTATAATACCCACTCTCCCACAGTAGAGTTCAGGATATACTGTAGACAACATCTGGCAGTCAATTACAGCACAATCCCAGCATATAAGCCCCCACCAGAGCAGATCACATGGCATGAGAATACCACTCTGGTCTCCCAAATGACGAGCATGCTAGTCAAGTGTTTCTCAAACTTCCCAGGAGATTTACTCCTGGGGTAAGTCTTTGCGAAGGCGGGGGCAGAGGCAGCAAAGTGATCCCCAGGATCGCACCCCTGCGGGGGGGGGGGCTATTTATCAACCAACCTTACGTGCTCCCAGGGTCCAGGGGGTGTGGGGAGCCCTGCGGAGCCCTTTCAGGGTTCCCCGCGGCTTCTAAACAGTGAAAGTTCCAAGCGCGATTAAACCAGAAGTGGAATTTCCAGTTTCATCATGCTTGGAACTTTCACTGTTTAGAAGCCACGGGGAACCCTGAAAGCCCTCTGCAGGGCTCCCCACACCCCCTGGACCCTGGGAGCACGTAAGGTTAGTTGAAAAATAGCCCCCCTTCCCCCGCAGGGGCGGGATCCTGGGGATCGCTTTGCTGCCTCTGCCCCCTGCCCCGGCCCCTTAAAGGGAATGGGGCATCGTTACACGAACTGGTGGGTTGCCTCCCCCAGTTTGAGAACCACTGTGCTAGTCAGTCAACTTCCATTTCAGCCCTCTCCTGTTCTGGGCCAAGCTCTGCTTAGCAAGTTGTGTCCTCCAAATGTACCCAGTTTATAGTTAGTGGGGAGATAAAGCTGTGCTAGAAAGATGCTTTCTTCCTCCAAATGGAGCTTCCCTTCACACCAAAAAACAGGAAAGGGGGCACCAAGGGAAGAAACTGGGTCTACTAGCCACTTAGCTAACAGGGATTAAATCATGTTTCACAATTATTGCAAAGTTACCGAAGCTGCTCTTTTGAGAGTTCAGTATTAACAGTCTTTGTATCTACAGAAGTGGTTTCCAAACTAGTAGGTTACGACTCACCAGGGGAACCAGAAGAAGGCCTTAAGGAGAGTGGCCTGGAAAAGACCATTGGGCCATTGGGAAGGTGTGAGTGGCTCTCAGTCCCCTCTGCAGCCCTCCCCACTGCTGCAAACTGCTGCAATCAGAGATAGGAACTCACTTCTGGTTTTCGATCAACCCTTAGTCACGGCAGCAGTGCAATCACTGTGGCGGTAGCGGCCCCCTCTGTCCCTGCCCCTGCTAAGACTTATAGGTTTTCCCAACTCCCTTGCAGGAATTTGGGAACCACTGATCAAACTTCGGATTGCAGCTTCAGGTGTTTCTCGATTATGCTGGTATATATTTTCAGGCTGAACCTTTGAAGGAAAGTGAAGGTCTTTTCTTACACACAGAATAGTATTCCAAACTGTCTCTGCACAAAGATTCATCCAGGTTATGGATAGCTTCATAAGAGAGAGATTATGAATAGCTTCAATGAGAGACAGAAGAGGGGGGAAGGTTGAACTCACATGAACACAGGAAGCTGCCTTATGCTTCATCATACCATTGGAACTACAAGAACTACAGTTCTTTCCTATCCTGGACTGACTGGCCAGTTCTCCAGGGTTTCAGGATTTTTTCCCAATCCTACCTAGAGATATTATTGTGGGACCCCCGAGAATCAAAGAGCGCACGCCCCTGCTTAAGCCCCCAGTTAAAAGCTTCCTTGACCAAAGTCAAGGCCTGTGTAAGCCTGTGTATGCCTTGACCAAAGTCAAAAAGTCTGTACAGCCTGTTTGTGTCAAGAAGCAGACAAAAGGAAAGGTGTAACAGACTTTGGGTCAACCGCAAGTTTGTTTATTTCCTGTCTGAAGCTGCAGAAACAGCGAGCTAAAAAGCAACATGAACAGGTAGTCGTCTGGTAAAGAAAAAAGTTTCCGCTCTATGCTAGCTAGCTGTGAAAACTAGAGATAACAAAGGAGGGGGCCCATCCGCCCAGGTAGCCTCCCCTGGGGTGTTTACCCCAAAGTATGCTGACACCCAAATGCTTGCTGGAAATCCCCTCACCCGATATGCTGTTTGCTAATCAAAAAAGTATCCAAGGCTCTGCAATTTACATTGTGCCAATCAGAAGTCTAGCCAATGCTTTGCAATGAAAGCTTGAAAGTATATCAGTCCAGATCCCGAAAGAATCGGGGTCGCAGTCTTTTGGAAGCGATTCCACTGTGACCATAGCCGGCTATAGAATAAAGGCTTGTTTCTCCTTGACCTCCTGGTGTCCAGTTTCATCTTTGCTTTGTGACCTGCTACATTTCGGATTTCAACCAGCGGTCTTCTGTACACAAAGCCTGTATTCAACCACTAAGCTGCCCTTTCCCACTGAATAGCAAACAGTGGTGAGGGGCAAGTTGACATAATGCAAGTATTTCACTGCTGCATTTCAACAAAGTGTTATTACAATCTCCTGGAACCTCAGCTACAAAACAGAATCCCCTGCTCCATGTGCATTCTGGGCAGCCTGAATTGCTCTTGGCCTCCTGTTCACCTCAGTTCACATTTGATTTCCATGAACGCTTTCACATGAAATTTAACTGGGTTTGCAGTTGGATCTACACAGAAACACAATCCATGGATTATTCCATCATGCACCCACACTGGGTAGTTCACCACCAGACAACCGCTTGGGCGCTTTGGATAGCTGTGCAATGAATGCACATGAAGTGAAACAAATACATGATGCCTTGTACCCAGAGCTTTTGCATTCAGCATGTGTCAGGTAATTAGCCTTTAACCAGCAAAAAGTAAATGCTCTAAACTGGGAGAAATCTGAGGTGAAAATAATTCAGAAACCAAAGAGCGTCTTGAGTCACACCCAAGGACTTCAGTATACCCAATGGAAAATTTACATTTTTCTCCTTTGAACAGCCAACTTCTTGCTATATGGCTCACTGCTTTTGAAAGTCTCCTCTTTTTCTAGAGTGGATGTTCATGTAATATAGGGAACAGGAGTTTAAGAAACCAACTAGAAACACAATTAGCTATGTGGTCCTTTGGTTTCTCTCCTTTGTCTTGTAAGTTTTGATCAATTCTAAGGAAAGGAGATCAACATGAAAAATGGATTTCAATCTCAAAAGGCAGTACAGTGAATCATATAGGCACTTTCAATAATTAAGAATGGCTTTTAGAAATGGATGGATTTTATTTCAGCTTAAAATATTTCTGCCTTTGTTTAAACTAATTTTGGTGGTAAACTAACCTTTTTTGTTTTCATCCAGTTTCAGGTTTGACATTTCACAGATCTGCAGACTATTATATATCTACTGCATTACAGCATCAAAAACATTTCTTTTAAGGTCAAAGAATTATAGCTTTCTGACATTTACAGTGGTTATAAATTCTACATTTCCAACTATCAGGTTACAGGGCTTTGAGCCCAATCCTGAGCTCTGCACACCAATCCTGATCACTGGGGGCTTAGCGCTGGCCCAGTGCCAGAGCTAGCCCAGTACAAGCTCACACTGTGCCAGAACTGGTGGAAGGTTGGTGCTCCGCCACTCAGCAGTTGCCCGAACCGTGGGGCGGCGGATAGGTAGGTGGAGGTGTGGGGGGAGGCAGGGAGGAAGAGTTCCAGGGTGGGGGGAAGTGGAGGAGGGGAGGGAGAGTGTGGGGAGGAGGCATGCTGGGGAGGGAGCAGGGCAGGAGGAGGGTGGGTCCAGCAGAGCTCAGCTCCACTGGATCCTGAGTTCCATATCGGGCCAAATGGCCCGACATGGAACTCTGATTCTGCAGCAGCTCCAGAGCTGCTGCAGAATCGAGTAGTTCAATTGTAAGGCTACTTTCCTTACTTGGAGGGAAGGGGACAAATGTCCCCTTCTCCCAAGGAGCCACTGCCGGCTGCTTGGTTACACTCAGGATGCCGCAGTAGCCATTTTCAGAACCACGGCAGCTTCGGGCTCCAGGCAGCTCAGGATTGGGCTGTTTCTCAGTTACTTCATAAGTTGCTAATGGCTTGGCATTGTCCACACGACACAAATTCACCTGCGCCCTTGGGCCACGTTGTGGAGAATAGGACCCTTCACCTTAAGCCCTATATGTGGAAGCCATATAGGAAGCCCTATATGGAATTGCTTACCTTATAGTCAATCCTATGGGCTGCCCTATGACAGCAGGACAATGTCCCATTGTCATAAATGCTTTGTGTGTGTGCAGTTGCACACTGCCTCTGGGAGGCTCAGAAAAGCCTCTGGAGGCAAGGGGAACAGAGCTTCCCCTCACCTTTGGAAGCTTTGCATGATGTCAAGCCCTGCTTGACAACAAGGATGCTGGTCCGCATTATGCAGCGCACGACTGTATATAATACACACACACCAGCACATGGACAAAGAGAGAGAGAGAGAGAGAGGGATAGGGATGATCAAAACAATCCCTAATTTTCAAGAACTGCCAATTTAATAGCAACATTTACTTCAATTGTTGCCATCACTGACTTACAAATGGCTTTCAGTTCTCTTCAAACTGAGCTATAATGAACGATAAGCAACAGGTTCACAAGCCATTGCATCTTTCTTCAGTGTGAGCCATACAGATTTCTTTATTTTAGGAATAAAGCAGATTTTAAAAATCCACACACACAAAGGTCAAGGTGGAATCTGAAGGAAGGAAGGGCAGAGCTCTTTACAATCCTTCCCCACCAACCACTAATGCAGCTGTGCCAAAAAGGCTTACACTGCAACCTCTGGGGGTGGAGGAGAAGATCAGGAGGCTTGGAAGAGGTAAGGGGAAATATTTTTCCTTACCTCCATGTAAGCCCCTCGACTGGCAATTAGTCTCCTCAGAACTGCACCAGCTCCTTAGCTGGAGCAAGTATAAGAAGAGAAAGGGGACATGCCGCTTGATACTGGAGAGGATAGTATCTGATGCAAGTAGTCCATGCCAGATGCCACCCCTTCTACCTCCATCACATCCCCTGCCTTCCCCCCATTCTACTCTCTCCTGTTCTGCTCCATTCAACCCTCTCCTATCAACTTGCCTTGTCTCCCACCACCACACATGGGTTACTCTGGACTTGCCACTGGCAGGCTGGTAGCTCACAGTTCTGCACACTGCTGGTAGGCCATTTGCAATGGCTATAAAGTTGGAATGCTAGTTCCAGCAGCAGCCTACTAGTATAGGATTGGGCTGTTAGGGACTCAAGTAGATATCCTGCATAGCCAAAGTACATGATGTCCATTTTATTGCAAATGCTAAGGATCCTCCTGTTTGCAAAACATGGACTATACACAGGAGCTTCTCACTTGATGTGCTTTCTTATTATGTATTTATTTTAATGAACAATATCCTGCCTTTTTTTTTTTTTACTGTGCCTGGTAGCAATCACAAATGAATGAATGAATGAATGAATGAATGAATGAATGGGTGAAGTGTAGTAGTTTCACGAACACACAATTAAGGAGTTCACCCAAAATATGTTTCCAGTGTTTAATGGCTGCACCACTAGTAATAGTTGGAAATTTGAAGGCAATATTATTATTTATTTATTTACTTTATTTATATCCTACTTTCCTCCCCGAAGGGACCCAATATTAGAAACTACTCTGTTTGCTTTACTTAGCTTTAGACCCATATCTGGTTTTCTAGGAGAAGAGTTCATTAAGCATACCAAGCAGTTCTGCACTTCTGTAGTTAGTTCCTCCACACTAGGAACGTGAAGGCCTGAAAAAGAGAAAATAAACCTCAAGAGCAGTGGTTTTCAACCACTGTGATGTGGCACACTGGTGTGCCGTGAGGCTACCTCAGGTGTGCCGTGGGGCCAAGGAGTCAGGCGGCAGAGGCAGCAGCTGCGTGCATGGAAGAAGCAGCTCGGAGTCGCGCGAGGCAGCAGGAGAAAAAGGAGCAGCCGCACAGGGGCTTGGACACTCCTGCTGTTACTGGTGCCCTGCCCCATGTGCTGATTGGGCAGGCAGCCAGAGGAGCCTGGAAGAGCTCCCGGCAGGTGGGAATGTGGAGAGAGTGAGGGCAAGCAGCGAGAGTGAGGAGTGAGTGAGAGCGAGCCTGAAGGTGGAAGCAGGTAGAAGCCAGAAGCAGCTGGCTGGAAAGGATCCTGGAGAGACCTTTTTCCTTGCCAGCAATGCCCCAAAGTGACCCTCCCTGGGTTGCCTCCCCTGGCAAGGCTTTGGCAGAAAGGTTGCTGGGCCGCAATCCTGTCCACACTTACCTAGGAGTAAGCCCCACTGACTATAATGTCAATGACTATAATGTTAATTAACTATAATGTCAGACTATTACCTCTGAGTTGATGTACAGAGGCTTGGCTGCACTCTTTCTTGAATACATGAGCAGGCAAGTGATGCTTTTCTGCCCCTCCCCACCTCCTCCCCTCCTGCACACATATCCCCCCATCATAACTGCAGTTAATCCCTCTTACAGCCCCCACCCCTCCCTCTTCCCCACCTTCCAAAGTCCAGAGTCAGTTGCCTCCCATTCTCTCTCTCTCTCTCTTCCTCTCCCCCCCCCAGTGAATCCTGCACTTGTTTCAGCCACATCTCCTCACTGTCCCTCCAGTATGCTCAGTCTCATCTCTCTTTGCCAGCACCTCCTGGCATATCAGAGCATATCAGTTGATAACAGTTTGAACAGACCTGCTTCAAAACCTTTCCAGAAGCCACATACACCTCCCTCTCCAAGCTTCTTGGGAATTTCTTTCATTGACATGTAATGATCTAAAGCTGCAATCCTAACCACACTTTCTTGAGAGTAAGCCCCATTGAACAAAATAGAACTTACTTCTGAGTAGACCTGGTTAGGCCTGTGCCCTTAGTTGTATTAATTAAATTAATTGTAACATAATAATGTATTAAAAACTAGCCCTGTACCTTGACAACTTTAGTGCCTTGTCAGTGTGCCGTGAGCTGAAAAAGGTTGAAAATGGCTGCTCTAGAGAAACACATTTCCCAGGTCCACAAGGGTTTGAATGAAGGAGAACTTTTGTGAGTGGTCACTTCACCTGCAAAGATTCATATTTCTGTGGGCACATTTGAGCTTATCTTGATTATGCTCCCAAACATCTGAGCAGGGGAGTTTGGTGTTTCAAGCTCCCCTGTAGAATGCTTGTGTTCTTTTACTTCTTGCAAATGTGAGCCTTGTAGACATACTAGTGAGCAGCTACTGAGTAACATACAAATGTCTGAAAAAATAAAATATATATCACTTGCTTTGTCAGATATATGACTATAAGATTCTGATATGCCATTAAGAATTGGCAAATACACAAAGCTGAAGAAGTGGGCTCTTTTTTAACAATTACCAACTTTGGAGGCCATTTAATCTTTAGTTTTAATGTAATTATGATTCACATGTATGTTTGAGAAAGGCATATTTCCAAACAAGAAATAAAGAGAAATAGCTCCCAAATGAATGAGTTAATAATTAAGAAAATACATGTGAATACCCCATTTTATTGGCATAGCTATGTATAAAACTAAACTAATCTAAGCTGTGCTCCATTAGTCTTCCTACCATGTGAAGTAATTTTTTTTGCCAACATTAGTCTTTAAACTGTGCATTGCAGTCTTCTACAATTACCATGCTAATGATATTTTTTTTATGACAAATAGACTGTGTCCTCTTTCTTTTAAAAAGGGCAACCACTCAAAAAAGCTTCTCCCATGCTCTGCAGTAAGGAAAATAGACATGAAAGCCTGAGATGAAAAGCTTTTTAGTTTTAAAGAGCCACCTACTCAGATAGAATTATATCAAGAAACTATAAGGAGACGTTAGTGATGCCCCAGTTCATAAATGAGCACAAGGATGCTCAGATCCAACTGCATAAAGGCGACACACAATTCGTTCCCTCCCTATATAGCCTTATCGTTATGCACTTGATATCCATTTAAGCATGGTAGATTTCAACAAATAATGAATCAAGAATGTCTAGGAAGTCTCTCGTCAAAATCAAGCAAACAGATACAAACAAATAATAAAACTGCTTCTGTGAAGAAATGCCAGAATGGTACTCTAGCTTTAGAAAAGGATTTGTATGGTGTGAGAAGTCACTGTGTTCAAGACCCCAGAACACAAGCCAATGTTGAAACACAAATATGGCATTTGATATGACAGTATTCAATCATTTTAATGTGCATCAGCGATTCCTATGTTGCATTATTTTCCAGAAAGTTTCCATGAAACTCATTTCTACTCTGCAGCCTTATCACAGCATATCTAACCAGATAGTTCAGTTTGATGCACAGTTTGATGTACAGCAATTTACTTGCAGGAAATTACTAATCTGGACCTTTGCAATTACATTGTTTCAGAATGTACAACAATGTTTAACATGTACAACAATGTATGTACAACAATGTTCTTGGGCAGTGCAATCAACAACATACTGCTAAATGAGATCCACATGATACTGATGACATATTAATTATTGCAGCAGCACTACATATTTAATCAGACATTGATGCTAGTATTGCACACTCAGGCCTTGCTGCCTTGCACTCACACACAATTGGATGAATAGAAAGAAGGTAAGAAAAGGTTCCCAAGAAACTATTGCTGCTGCAGCAGTTGCTAGAAAGGTTTTGTAGCGTAGTGTCTGAGAGACTAAACTAGGGGTGGCCAACCCGAGGCATGAGCGCCGCTAGTGGCACACGGACACTTCCTAAGTGGCACATGCCAAGTCACTTGGCATGGCCACACTGCTGATGCAAGCTCCATGGCTGTGAATGCACAGCACTTCTCCCAGTGCAAAGTCCAAAAAGGGAGCAAGGCTTGGAGCTGGGCAGATATCCAACCAGAGTCTCGGTAGATCGTGTGGACCAGCAAAACCACCCAAGTGGGAAAGGGCCAAAATTTGGTGGAGTGGCACGTTCAAGATTCTGTACAATAAAAAATGGCCACCCCTGGACTAAACTATGAGTCATAAAGTCTCTAGTTCAAATTTCATCTAACCCATGAATTCATGAGATGCCCTCAGCCATACCCTCTCAGTTTTCCCGGGGGGACCCGGGAAACTATAGGCCGGTCAGCCTAACATCCATACCGGGTAAGATGGTGGAATGCCTCATCAAAGATAGGATCTCAAAACACATAGACGAACAGGCCTTGCTGAGGGAGAGTCAGCATGGTTTCTGTAAGGGTAAGTCTTGCCTCACGAACCTTATAGAATTCTTTGAAAAGGTCAACAGGCATGTGGATGCGGGAGAACCCGTGGATATTATATATCTGGACTTTCAGAAGGCGTTTGACACGGTCCCTCACCAAAGGCTACTGAAAAAACTCCACAGTCAGGGAATTAGAGGACAGGTCCTCTCGTGGATTGAGAACTGGTTGGAGGCCAGGAAGCAGAGAGTGGGTGTCAATGGGCAATTTTCACAATGGAGAGAGGTGAAAAGCGGTGTGCCCCAAGCATCTGTCCTGGGACCGGTGCTTTTCAACCTCTTCATAAATGACCTGGAGACAGGGTTGAGCAGTGAAGTGGCTAAGTTTGCAGATGACACCAAACTTTTCTGAGTGGTAAAGACCAGAAGTGATTGTGAGGAGCTCCAGAAGGATCTCTCCAGACTGGCAGAATGGGCAGCAAAATGGCAGATGCGCTTCAATGTCAGTAAGTGTAAAGTCATGCACATTGGGGCAAAAAATCAAAACTTTAGATATAGGCTGATGGGTTCTGAGCTGTCTGTGACAGATCAGGAGAGAGATCTTGGGGTGGTGGTGGACAGGTCGATGAAAGTGTCGACCCAATGTGCGGCGGCAGTGAAGAAGGCCAATTCTATGCTTGGGATCATTAGGAAGGGTATTGAGAACAAAACGGCTAATATTATAATGCCGTTGTACAAATCTATGGTAAGGCCACACCTGGAGTATTGTGTCCAGTTCTGGTCGTTGCATCTCAAAAAAGACATAGTGGAAATGGAAAAGGTGCAAAAGAGAGCAACTAAGATGATTACTGGGCTGGGGCACCTTCCTTATGCGGAAAGGCTACGGCGTTTGGGCCTCTTCAGCCTAGAAAAGAGACGCCTGAGGAGGGACATGATTGAGACATACAAAATTATGCAGGGGATGGACAGAGTGGATAGGGAGATGCTCTTTACACTCTCACATAATACCAGAACCAGGGGACATCCACTAAAATTGAGTGTTGGGCGGGTTAGGACAGACAAAAGAAAATATTTCTTTACTCAGCGTGTGGTCGGTCTGTGGAACTCCTTGCCACAGGATGTGGTGCTGGCGTCTAGCCTAGATGCCTTTAAAAGGGGATTGGACAAGTTTCTGGAGGAAAAATCCATTATGGGGTACAAGCCATGATGTGTATGCGCAACCTCCTGATTTTAGAAATGGGTTATGTCAGAATGCCAGATGCAAGGGAGGGCACCAGGATGAGGTCTCTTGTTATCTGGTGTGCTCCCTGGGGCATTTGGTGGGCCGCTGTGAGATACAGGAAGCTGGACTAGATGGGCCTATGGCCTGATCCAGTGGGGCTGTTCTTATGTTCTCAGACTGGTCCCTATCTGCAATAAGGGGATAATAATGCTGACCTAGAGTTGTTGCAATGATTACAAAATGAGAGAGATGTACTTTGAATACTGTGATGTGTTACATAAAAGCAGAGTATTGAATGTCATACAAAATAAATTACTATTATTAAGAACTCCACTCTGCAATGAAACTAAATATTTCAAACCAAGCATTTCACTTAATTTCTGAGAACAAACTTGCTCTTTACTATCTGTTGATATTAGCCAAATTGAGCTGGTGAATCATGCTGGTGTATTAGCTGAATAATACTGACCAACTCCCCCAGGGGTAATGCCAAGGGCCAAAGCCAAGGGCCCTCCTGACCCATTAGAACCAACAGCACTGGTAGTGCCCAAAACTTCAGGGGTGAGAAACCCCACAAAAGGCCTAGTGCAGGACTTTGTTCCATGGCCACAGCAACTTGGCACTGGCACTGACCTTCTCTGATGCTTGACCACTGTCAAGGACACTTTCAGCTAAGCCATTTCTGCTTCAGCTTGACATAAGCACATACCTGTTTGCTACTTAGAAAAAGTGAATATCTCAAGCTGCCACACACTATGGATTCTTACTGCCACCCTCATTTCCCCTGGGCTTCCTGAAAGCTTTCTAAAATGGTTTAGAAGCCATTTGTACGGTTAGACTGCAGAAAGTGAGCTGTCAGTCAGAAGCATAACTGAATGCTGTAGTTTTGTTCAAGTAAGAGAATCATTGCCAGAGCAATGTCTAATATAAAAAGAAACCACAACTCTCTCTCATCATCATAACACATAGTTATAGCATATTCAGGTGTCTGAGTGCCTATTAGATCACAAAGAAAATAGGGCCACTTCAAATAAAACAGCAGTTTCTACCCACTTGGGGAGCACCCTAATTTGCAGGTACATTTGCAAATTAAAGAAAAGCTTTGTGATAGCACTACTCCTAGCAGTGTGGGCGGGGGGGGGGAGGCCAAAGACTTTCCACTGGCACCTGCAGCTGCATGCCAGAGCATTTACGTCCAGCACAGGGGCCAGGAGAGGGCAGAACTGGGTGAGGGAGAGTGGCCAGATCAGGCTCAGGTGGGCAGATTCCCCTTCCTGGGCCTGAACCTCTTTTATGTTGCTCAGATTTTATTTATTTGATTTATTTGTATATTGACTCTTGGGCCAAAGACTCCCACATTTACATTAAATTAAAAATGATAACATAAAAATCTGTGATTTTAAAATTTCATTTTATATATTTAAGTTTCCTTTTAATCGTTAGCAGCTAGATAAGGGTAATGGTACATAAGTTCTTCTGTTGATACGTTTCTTGCTGCAAAAAAAAAAAAAAGTGCCCCTCTAGAGGCACATTTAACTACACTATCGAAACGTTGAGCTCCACAGAACGCTACATTTATGAAGAGACGTTTTCTGATATTCCCATGTTTTCTGATTTTCCCACAAACCCTGGGTAAAATTACACTTTTCCTCCAGTTATTTATCATTTGGCAGTATGAATAGCCACCCTCAGTGAGATATCCAAACTTTATTAGCTTCTAGCCAATGGGGGAAATTGCTTCATTTCTTATGAATTGACTCTATAGAATTGCTCCACTGAAATGAAAATTTTGACTTGGATAAAGAATATGTTGTGAGGAGGTAGTTCCAAAAAAAAAAAAGTCTGAAATATACAGGCACCTCTCAATTTATGTGTGGGTTACATTCCTGAAAATCTGCATGTATATTAAAAACCTGTAAATTAAAAGTATTTTTGTGATAATATTATAAATATCCTCTTTTTCTCAAACATGTGCAGCATCTTGGTTTCTGGCTGGCATTTATGAGAACTAGGCAGGACTCACTGCAAGGGGTGAAGGCAGGCTGAACTCTTAGGACAGGTCAAACCAATTAAAGGTCATTAAGAAAGGTTGGATTCTGTGGGACATCTGTGTGTCTTCTTTCCTCTAAGGCAGTGGTTCCCAACCTTTAGTTCCCAACCTTTATGGACCACTGAGGCAAAAACTGAAATCGTCGTGGATAAGAACATAAGAACAGCCCCATAGGCCCATCTAGTCCAGCTTCCTGTATCTCACAGCGGCCCACCAAATGTCCCAGGGAGCACACCAGATAACAAGAGACCTCATCCTGGTGCCCTCCCTTGCATCTGACATAGCCCATTTCTAAAATCAGGAGGTTACACATGCAACTCCCCAACCCCAATCTCTGCACACACACAAAAAAATATAATTAAATTTGCAATTATTAGAGAAAATGTATTAGAGATGTATTACATTTATTATTTATAGATAAGATTTTCTTGCTGGTTGAGGCTGCAGATGCTCCGTTTTCTGCCCTCTCTGGTGGTCCGTGGGAGAGCATCTCCTGAGTAAGCACTGTCCGATGGACTACCAGAGAGGGTGGAGACTGGACTGCCCACAGCTGCAGCTGACACTTCATCCCTCTCTGGTGGTCCATGGAGGAAATGCTTACTCAGTGAGATGCTGGAACTGACCAAAGGTGATCTTGTTTTTTTCTAAGGACCACTTCTGAGGGTCTCACAAACCACAGGTTGGGGACCAGTGCTCTCAGGTCTTGCAAATCTGGGTGCTCCATTCTGACATATTGCTGCAAACACAAATCCTGCTGCATAATAAGTTAAGTTTCAAATAGCCCAGTGGCCAGGACAATCTTTTCAGATGCCTATGCCAAGAAGTCTCTCCCAATAATGACCAGAGCCTGAGTGCAGCACATACCTGCCATGTTTTGTCCCTCAAGAACTTCTCTGACTGGGATGCAATCAAGGCTTTGTGTGCTCTGAAAGGACACACTCAAGCCCAATCAAGTCCAGGAAAAGCTTGCTGCATAGTTGAAGAGAAGCTCCAAACTCCTTTGTCCACCCAGCAATACTTTTGTTTCCATTGTGCAAAATCCTATAACTGTCCCTGCCCTGGAAGCTGGACTTTGTCACTTCTCCATCCCTTGGAGGTGTCCACACTGAGCATTTCTGTCATTTCCAAGCACTCCAGACAGTGGTTTTGCTAAGGAGAGGCACTGGCTGGGGGGGGGGTCAATTTTCCCAGGCTCCAAGCTACCGGGGGGGGGGGCTCCACATTGACTCAGGAACCTTCAAAAAGTAGCTTCTGTTTTGCTCTGGAGAAGGGGCTTCATGCTTTTTTTGCTCCCCAGCAAAATGTGGGCTGGCTTTCTGATTTCCCCAGATTTCCTCAGAGTTCCCCATGTTTTTTATTTAGGACAGGGGTGTCAAACTTGTTTCATACAGTGGGTTGAATAGCATTCATGATGTTTGCTGAGTGCAGTAAATGACATCATTAAGCAGGACGTGAAATTAAGCAAGTCACGACCAGAAATAAGCACTTCTCAGGAACACATTAGCTGCAAATGACAGAAAGAAAATATGCAAATCTTGATCATATTTTCAAGATATGATATGGGGGTGCTCCAAAATCTTCTTTGACCTTAGGCGTCAGATGCCTTAGGAAATCCTATCCAACTTTCCAGCACTGGTGCAGCTGCAATGCAGCCTTGAGGTAAGGGAACAAATATTTCCATACCTTGAGGAGGCCTCTGTAACTGCCTCACCTCCATAGGATGCAGCGCACGCCCCATTGGCATGGCTGCACATGCACTTGAAAATTGGATTAAATTGGGACCTTAGTCATTGCCTCTTGCTCTGGAGATGTCCATGCTGCACACTTTGAGACTTCTTTCTCAGTAGAAACCTCCTCCATTTTATGTCACTTTTCTTTGGGAAGTGTCCATGCTGCTGAGCATTTTTTTCTTCATCTTGCCATTTGCCAAGGTGCTGTGTATTTTGAGGTTCTCTTCCCCATAGGTGCACCTCCCTGCTAAAAGCCTGCACATTCTTGCTTGGCAATGCTGTTCTAAGGGCAGGAAGCCTCTGGCTGAGCCCTCTTGCTCTGGTAATTGCCCTAATAATCAGAGTAGCTACCTTTCTAGCTCAAAGGAGCACCTTTTGACTGTATTTTTCTCCCCTATTGAAAAAGTTCGTCATTGTAGGCTGGCATCTATATATGTTGGCACATAAAGCAAGGGCTTGTGTTACCTGGCAGCAACATCTATACTGGTATTTATAATGGAATTTAAAAGAGATATAAAAGTCTGGTCCATAACACCTTACTCAGAATGGGGATATTGGGGGGGACGGGACATCCTCTGTGCCAGACTCCTCATTGCTGCTATTTGAATTTGAAAGGGGGAAATACCAGTATGCAGGGCCAAACTGGGGGTTTAGTGTAAAATGCAGGTTTGGCCCTGAATGACTCCAGATAATGTGATTTGGAAATGGTCCTCTTCTATTAGAAGGGATAATTATTTTTCTATGGTCTGCAGAATAACAAGAAGTGAACTATTTAATGTGGCAATTGTTATACAATTGATTCAATACCTTCTAACCAGTATTAAAATGTATGCAGTTACAAAACTGAAAGGGACAAAGCCCAGGACAATGGTATTTGTAAGCCAACTAGCATGCAAGAAGAGGGTCAGATCTCTAGTTATTACAAAAGACAGTGACATTTCAGTGAGGCTCGGAATAACTTAAGAACTTGCATATTAAAAAGCAGTCATTAAATATGTCAAGGTCAAGAGGGGAAGTTTGGGGGAAGAAACAACCTAAGTTTATGAGTACATAATTCCAGCAAAGATTACAGTGACAATTATTTTAATGACAACTTAAAGGTTGCCAGATTTGATGAGCAGGGGAAGGGGAAAGAATTTCAGTTTCTCACTTATCATATCCCTAGTTTGGGACAGGTAAAGATCACCACTGAAAACACAATAAAACTAAAACGATAAAAATACTTAAAATATAGAATATTGTTTTAAAACATTAAAAATTTTCACATCTGTTTAGCATTTGTGCTTCAAATGCACAAAAAGCACACACCACAGCTCTGCCTGCTAAGCTGAGCCACCTACTTCTGCTGGTCGTATTGCATTGTTGTTCTGGGGGTCCCACCGGTACCACTGAACACCACCATGAGTACCACTGATTGAGAAACACTGCTTTAGACTGCTTGACATAAATTGTAAGTCACCTGTACAAAATCCCTGTAAATTTGTCTGCCTTATTACCCCAACATTCCACGCTGCAGACATGGAGGCTGATTGAAGCCTGCCTAACTTCATGTCGTGAGTTCATAGCTGGAGGAAGGTTTAAACTTTCAACTTCCTTGCTCACACCGCTTAGTCTTATTTGCCAAGATCAGTGGAAAGATATAATGGGAAATTGCTTCCCTTCAAAAGGTATTTTTTCTGCCTGTGAAAAACAAAATGACTATTGTCTGTTTCCACACTGATTGTTTGACCAGACTCAACAATCAATATACATTTTCAAAATCCAACCAAGAGTTGAGAATCCTACAGGCATCCACATTTTAAATAAGTTGTATCAATAAAACTGCTGACTTGTTTACATTAAAATTCACTTTGCTTTACATTATGTTTTTCTCTGGAACTAAGGAACAAACTCTCAGTTTGAAAATAGCACAGTTCCTTACTGAGTGACATTAATGTGAGAAATTTCCTTTAAATTATATTTAACTGGGATTTTTTAAAAACTGTAAGTTTAGAGCCTTTATGTCTAATAAAATAAATGCAGAGTCTTTTATTAATATATTAAATAAAATGTAGCTCACAATTTCTAATGGTATTTTTTTTTCAGCTGTGCCTCACAAAATTCTACTGGCTTTTCTTTATACATCAAAACAGCAAGTCAGTAAATGTTAAAAGGCTCTAGCATTCTCCATTGTTATGAAGCAAAAAAGAAAAAAAAAGATTTCCAGGTACAAAATCGGATACCTTGAAAACTAAAGTAGGAAAAAGCAAGCACTGAAGAAATATCTAGGGGGCTCTACAAGCCCAGCACGCTCACCAGCTGATCCATGTGGCCCTGTAGCAGAGATTTCATGAGCAGGAGGCTGCAGGGGGAGCATGCAGCCTGGCTGGACCATGACCATGCAAGGGGGCTGGAGTAAATAAACACTAACTCCTCGTTCCATCCATGTCTCTACCCCAGTGTTTCTCAAACTGTGGGTCAGGACCCACCAGGTGGGTCACGAGTCAATTTCAGGTGGGTCCCCATTCATTTCAGTGTTTTATTTTTAAATATTAGACTGGATGCTATCAAGGAATGTGACTGCATCTGGAGAAATGTTACAGACCTGTACTTTTAAGAAGCTACTATGTATATACTTTTAACAATGATAGTAAATGGGACTCATTCCTGGGTAAGTGTGGGTAGGATTGCAGCCTAGGATTGTTCAAAATTTTCCTGCTTGATTATGTCATTTTGAGTCACAACATCAATTCTGGTGGGTCCCGACAGATTCTCATTCTAAAAAGTGTTTCCCTGTGCTAAAAGTTTGAGAACCACTGCTCTACCCTGTTTAGGCCTGGCCACTGGCAGACATTGGCAACTGAGGCTCATCAGTGTGTTGTTGCAATATGTCTCTGAATGCTACATGTTTGCAGTTGCAGACCTGCCATAAGGTCCAATGGGGCAAAAGCTCTGGGTGCGAGCCGCTAGGACCCCGCGGAAGCCTCTCTGAGGCTCCCAACGAGGGCGGAAACTGTGCTTCCAGTTTTCCGGAAGCACAGTTTGTAGCATCAGGGAACCTCAGAGAGGCCTCCCCAATGTGGGTGGAGGTTGCATGAGGCTCCATGAGCCTCAGGTGAGTGGGGGGTATGTGTGATTTTTTGTGCAGGGGGGTGGTGACAGCCCACGGGGGGCACCATCGTGGACCTTTGCCCCAGGCGAGGGGCTGGGGAGTTCTGCTGCTACATGTTTGAGCCATGGGCGGGGGGGGGGGGGAAGGGAACTCTTGCCTTCATGTCCTGATAATGGAGGTTCTGAGGCCATCTATCTAGCAAGTTTCACACAAAATGTTGGATTAAAAGACCATAGTTCTGATCTAACAAGGTTCTTACGTTATTCCCTGATTATATTGAATTATCATCTTTATTTTTATCTTGATCTAGCTTTATATAAACCTTCTGATCATTCTACTTACTTATCTGAAAATTTCTATTCTACTTCCACCACCCACCGCCACACCAGGCACCTTCAAAGTCATTCACATCATATGAAAACATATAATAAAATCGATAAAATCACAATAATCTAACAACATATTGAAAACTAATTAAACAGTTACAACATGAAAAATGCTAAACTGACAGCGAAGAAATAACACAGTACAGGGGCACCAACTTAACCAAAATGCCTGACTGAACAGAAAGGTCTTAACTGATGGCAGAAGGACACCAACAAGGGAGTCAAGCAGAAGAGATTCACAATCTAGGGCCTGTGACTGAAAAGGTTTTTTTATGTGTGTGACTGTATGGGACTTCTGAACACTGGTGTCGCTAGGGAGTGTGGGGGGTGCGGGCCACACCAGGTGACACGCCGGGGGGTGACGCGCCCTGGGGGGAGGACGCACTAACACTGCGGGGTTAGGAGCTATCATGTCACATCATACACCTTTGGATGCGGAATGGCTGAACGTAAGAACAGTCCCACTGGATCAGGCCATAGGCCCATCTAGTCCAGCTTCCTGTATCTCACAGCGGCCCACCAAATGCCCCAGGGAGCACACCAGATAACAAGAGACCTCATCCTGGTGCCCTCCCTTGCATCTGGCATTCTGGCTGGCGGAGTGCAGTGCAAAAGATCAGACTTGAAATCGCTCCTTTCATTCAAAAGTTATGGCCAAAAAACCAGAAGGAAAAAATGCATGGAGCCCTATGGAAAGTGAAAGTGAGCCGTATAGCGCGTTTACTCGTGAGTAGGCATACTTTCCATAGTCCATCAGAAAGGGCAGACTGAGAGGAATCCAACAACACCTGAATGGTCCTGATCCAGTGAATGCAGCCCCCCAAAAACACCTTAAAAGCTCCCCCCTCCCAGCTGCGAGTCTGAGCCCAAAACGAAGCCATGTGGCCGTGTTTACTCACAAGTAGGCAGACTGGCCTTAGTCGAGGCAGGCCAAGAGGCTCCAAGGATGTCAGAATGGTCCTCATCCAATGAGTGCAGCCCCCAAAAACACTGGAGAAGGAGGTTCCTCCCTCCCAGCTGCCTCCCTCCCAGTCTATGGAGCCCTATGGAAAGCAAAGCACCCTCACAGTCATGCTTACTCACGAGTAGGCAGGCGTGCCTTGGCTGGTGGTCAGGCCAGGCAAAGGGGAATGTGAGGACACCAGAAGAGTTCTGATCTGATGGAGCTGGAGTGCAACAGAAGGCAGTTCCCCCCCCCCCCCCAAAAAAAGAACAAAAAAGAGGCTTGAATGGTAAGGGGAAAGTTTTATATTTTGCACTTGTGAAGCCAGGTGGGTCTTTATTCTGATGTGCCTGAAATAGAAGAACTTTAAACTGGGCACTGGGGAGGACTGGAAATCTCACTGATTCTTTTTGCGGGTTGTTATTGCAGGCAGACAACAGAGTAAGCCCCATTGACCACTATGGGACTTACTTCAGAGTAGACATGCATAGGATTGGTCTCACAGGCTGCAATTCTACCCACACTTTCCTGAGAGTAAGCCCCATTGACCACAGTAGGACTTACTTCAGAGTAGATTCACTTGGTGGAACAGGACTGGCTCCCCCTAATTTAATTATTTTATTTTAATTTAATTATTTATAATTATTTATTTTAATTGCTTGATGATGTCACTTCTGGCCATGACATCACTTCCAATGGGTCCTGGACAGATTGTCTTTCTAAAAAGTGGGTCCCAGTGCTAAAAGTTTGAGAACTGCTGCAAACGTTTTTAGTAAGTTGACACTGTGTGTGTGTGTGTGTGTGTGTGTGTGAGAAAGAGAGACACTACAAGTTTTCAAAATCACTAAAATCGAATTTGGAGGAATAAGACCATCATGTTATATTTCAACCAATGCGTCATTTGATGCAGAATGCAATGAAACAATCCACATTGAAATATCTGTGTTCTAACAAAAGGTACAGCCAAAAAACCAGTGGGGGCTGGGCGATGGTACATCGCCCTGCCCACTACATGGAGTGACGTGCAGGCCTCCCGCACCAGGTGACACGAATCCTAGTGATGCCACTGTTTTTGAAGGAGAGGAAACACAGAACAGGGCATCAGCTGTTAAATAAAATGGATGGGCAGATTCATATGGGGAGAGACAGTAATGTATAAAGAAGCTCGGGAACAGTCAGTCACATAAATAGACTTTCATTTCTTTTCTTGATTCAATTAGGGACAAGCTAACCAAACGCATGAGTAGAGGCATGTTTTCAACTGGAATACAACACACACAGGTGCAGTCTCATATTTGCCAGTTTTTAAAATGTCTATATCTTGCTGGCATACAAAGGTCAATAAATGTGTATTTTTCACACTCTGTTGAAATGTGCATGTAAGAAGAGCTACACATAAATGCTACTTTTCACAAATAATTCCTAATTCAAGGTGCTAGTCCCCTTCCCTCTAGCCATAAAACTAATCATTGGCATCTTGTTCTTTCAAATCAACTTTGCATGAAAACAACTTGTCAGACAGCTTTGCCCACTGGGGAAAACAGATAGTCAGAATAATACTTCTGCAGTTTAACATATTCTGACTACATGTTCTGAATACCTATTTCCATAAATCCTTATATGGCACATTGATATAGTGAATAGCTATATAGGATTTTATCAGTAAATATGTGAAAAAGTTGATCCAACTGCTAGCAATAACAGGATCCAGATTTTATTATTTTTCACATTTGTATACTGCCCTTCCTACAAAGAGCTCAGGGCGATATACACAGCTGCTCCCTTCCTTTTGTCCTCACAACAGTCCTGTGAGGTAGGTGAGGCTGAGAGAAAGTGACTGGCCCAAGGTCAACCAGGAAGCTTCATGGCTGAGGGGAGATCTGAACCTTTCAAATGCTTTGATGGACTGGAATAAAGGAAGGTAAAGAAGGACCAGACAACCTGGCTTTCCAGAGACAATTCCATTTTGGGGGGAAATGCTGATATCTTGAGAGTTTCCCCTCAGATTTGTTCAAATGTTTTGGTTAATGGGTCCGGCCCACACCACTCACCTGACCTTACTATTGTCCCTACCTACTTGCCTGCCTTCCACAGTGGTGGCAGCATCAGCTGTTGCTACCTCACATTGCTTCCAGTGCCAGCATAGTCCACTCCTAAACAAGCAGCAGCTTTCTGTTTCTAATGTGCTTTCACATTCTCCTCCAGCTACACATGTACACTTCCTCCTAGCTTGCCACCATGTGCAAGAAGGAAGGCACAAGCGTGGTGATTGGTTTTATTGCAAGTGAGACCAAGTGGTGTGAGCGCCAGGTGGATCAGCTACAGATAGCAAAGAGACCAGAAGCTGCAGCAGCACATGACACTTCTGACCAGTGACAGGCTCAAAAGTCCAGGCCTCCAGAGAGCAAGGCCCAGCCTAGCAGTGGGTCTTGCATGAAAGCCTCGGAGCCAGTTAAAAGGGACTTCAGCAGCTGGACAGCAGAACCAAGAAGACAGAGAAAAGGCAGCTGCTAGTATGAGCAAGTAGGGAACGGGAGCCATGCTGCTGAGCTGGGTCTAGAAGCATACTTGCAGGTATGGATAAGAGGGCAAGGACAGCTCTTGTAAGCAAAAAGATTTTATAAGACAAACTTCATTTGAAAGATCTGACTCTTTTGTGATCTAATTGTTGATGGAAAGGGTAATCAAGGCTCTCTCCCTTTCTTCTCTTATAGCACAATCCTATATATCCCTACTCAGGGGAAATAGAGATACTCCTGTGCAGTGGTTCCCAAACTGATGGGTCACAACTCACCAGGGGAATCAGAAGAGGGCCATTCCCCATTAAGGGGAGTGACCCAGAAATGGGTGCCCCAACAGCACTGCAACTATTGCCAGAAGCAAGGAGATTTTAAACAACAACAACAACAACAACAACAACAAGGTATATACCACCTTTCTGGTCATCGGATTATTCCTCTGACTTTATTCAAGGCGGTTTACATAGGCAGGCATTTCTAAATCCCTCAAGGGGATTTTTACAAACATAGAGGTTCACTCTTTCAAGAACCAACATTTCGGAATGGATCTTCCTGGTTTGGTCTCACTTCTGGCCTCCATTTCTCCCAGGCAGGCTGGCAAGCAGCTCCATCTCTCACATGGAGGGCAGCCAAGATGCTTCTTGCTCACACCAAGAGCAGGTGGAATCACTCAGCTCAGCTTGTCAGCTGCTTCAGGATCTTGCCATTCTCATCTGTTCAAGGAGCTGCCGGTGTCCTCGAACTGGCGACCTTCTGATGTTATCTTTGGGCTAACAGAGGCTCTACCCTCTAGACCAGACCTCCTGCCCTAAATGTATCTGTATGGCTTTGGGAAGGTCTAGGAGGCTCAAAGCCCTGCTGCAAATAGCTCCAATCAGTGATCGCGGCAGGGCCATTGGGGCCTCCCCAACACCACCCTTGCAAATTATTACTGCAGTTCCAAAGTCTAAGTAGGACTTCAGGAACAGCTGGTCTACAATCCAAATTAATGCCATAAGCAAAAATGGGGACCAAAAACTGCACACAAACCGATGACTCAGTTCACAAAAGCAGGGAAGCAAGTCAAATACATATCCAGGAGTACGTTGCTTAACAACTGTTCACTTAATGATGGACCACATATATGATGGTGGTCAAAGCACAATAAAGATGCTCTTAATTAGGCAATCACGTCTCCCATAGCCTGCAGCAGAGTGTCTGTTTACACAACAGAAAAGCTCTTAATGCAAGGAAGAGGCAATCTATCTCCAGTAGCCTGTGCAGCTAGCTAGTGTCTGGCAGGGAGTGTCTGTTTACACAACAGAGGGAATAGATTGGACTGAATGTACACTTAATGACCTAATCTGTAACAACGGGGATCGGAGAACATATCCCCGTTGTCAAGTGGCGTACGTCTGTATTAAAAAATACTGAATTTATATTTTTTAGAGGACACTAATTCCATTACATGAGCCCATTACAAAAGGAATACTGAGGCACAGCAAGATGTGACTAGCCAAAATCCGTTAGTGAACTTGTGGTAAAGGACACTCTTGAACAGTTATTATAGTTAAATTATAATAGAATGCCTTGGCACATATGCAGAGTGCTTTCTTTGCAACTTTGAGAAACGGAAGCTTCCTTCCAAATTGTAACAGCATGACTCTGAGCAACTCTGGAAAACTGCAACCTCCTCCTGTCCCACAACATGGAATAGAAAAGGCTTCAATTGTTGTGACATATCAATATTTATATACCACTTTTCAATAAAAAAGTTCATGAAGTGGTTTACATAGCAAAATAAATGAGATTGTTCCTTGCCCCCCAAATGGATGACATTCATTAAAAAAATTGTCTCCAGTATGGATCAAAGCCCTACTATCTTGCTTGAGATACTTGACCAACACACTGTGATCAGAAAGCATATACGCTCTGGACAACTATATAAAATATGCTATTTGTTTCTCCTTTCAGTTTCCTTAGAGACATGCTTTCCCCAAACAGGTCCTTTTTTCACAACTCTATGCATCAGCTCCATTCTTGTTATACAAAGACTCTCCATCTTCTGCCTCCAAGTTAATTTGTGCCAGGATTCTCTGGGACTCAGGCCTGGCCTTCACCTTCTGTAACTAGGGCTCAGTCCTAAAATGCCTCTTACAATGTGCAGTGTACCTTCCCTCACCAGAACTGCAGTTTCTCAGCTCCCAATACCCTGAGATTTCAGGTAGGTTGTTGCTGCTGCTTTCAAACACAATTAGGGCGCAATCCAGACCTGTACTTGGGCCGATGCAAGTCCCTTGCACAGCCCAAGAGTGCGGCACTCAGAATGGAGTTAGGCTGGCACATGGACATTGCTCCGGCCTCCCCACACCACTGTGGGCCCCGGAAGATGGGTGAGTTGCATTGGCCAAGCTTGGCCGACGCAGGGAGGGCAGGGAGGAGGTGGGAGTAAGGTGCTTTGGGGCAGGGGGCGGATGGACATCCCCAGGAGTGAGTGGGGAGGGAGCGGAAGGTGGGACCAGGATCTGGCAGTTGAACATAAGAACAGCCCCACTGGATCAGGCCATAGGCCCATCTAGTCCAGCTTCCTGTATCTCACAGCAGCCCACCAAATGCCCCAGGGAGCACACCAGATAACAAAAGACATCATCCTGGTGCCCTCCCTTGCATCTGGCATAGCCAATTTCTAAAATCAGGAGGTTGCACGTACACATCATGGCTTGTACCCCGTAATGGATTTTTCCTCCAGAAACTTGTCCAATCCCCTTTTAAAAGCATCCAGGCCAGATGCCATCACCACATCCTGCGGCAAGGAGTTCCACAGATCAACAACACACTGAGTACAGAAACATTTTCTTTTGTCTGTTCTAACTCTCCCAACAATCAATTTTAGTGGATGTCCCCTAGTTCTGGTGTTATGTGAGAGTGTAAAGAGCATCTCTCTATCCACTCTGTCCATCCCCTGCATAATTTTGTATGTCTCAATCATGTCCCCCCTCAGGCGTCTCTTTTCTAGGCTGAAGAGGCCCAAACGCCGTAGCCTTTCCTCATAAGGAAGGTGCCCCAGCCCAGTAATCATCTTAGTCGCTCTCTTTTGCACCTTTTCCATTTCCACTATGACTTTTGAGATGCGCGACCAGAACTGGACACAATACTCCAGGTGTGGCCTTACCATAGATTTGTACAACGGCATTATAATATTAGCTGTTTTGTTCTCAATACCTTTTCTAATGATCCCAAGCATAGAATTGGCCTTCTTCACCGCCGCCACACATTGAGTCAACACTTTCATCGACCTGTCCACCACCACCCCAAGATATCTCTCCTGATCTGTCACAGACAGCTCAGAACCCATCAGCCTATATCTAAAGTTTTGATTTTTTGCCCCAATGTGCATGACCTTACACTTACTGACATTGAAGCACATCTGCCATTTTGCTGCCATTCTGCCAGTCTGGAGAGATCCTTCTGGAGCTCCTCACAATCATGTCTGGTCTTCACCACTTGGAAAAGTTTGGTGTCGTCTGCAAACTTTGCCACCTCACTGCTCAACCCTGTCTCCAGGTCATTTATGAAGATGTTGAAGAGCACCGGTCCCAGGACAGATCCTTGGGGTGCACCACTTTTCACTTCTCTCCATTGTGAAAATTGCCCATTGACACCCACTCTCTGTTTCATGGTCTTCAACCAGTTCTCAATCCATGAGAGGACCTGTCCTCTAATTCCCTGACTGTGGAGTTTTTGCAGTAGCCTTTGGTGAGGGACCGTGTCAAATGCCTTCTGAAAGTCCAGATATATAATGTCTACAGGTTCTCCCGCATCCACATGCCTGTTGACCTTTTCAAAGAATTCTATAAGGTTTGTGAGGCAAGACTTAACTCTTACAGAAGCCATGTTGATTCTCCCTCAGCAAGGCTTGTTCGTCTATGTGTTTTGAGATCCTATCTTTGATGAGGCATTCCACCATCTTACCCGGTATAGATGTTAGGCTGACCGGCCTATAGTTTCCCGGTTCCCCCCTCTTTCCCTTTTTAAAAATCAGTGTGACATTTGCTATCCTCCAATCTTCTGGCACCATGGCCGTTTTGAGGGACAAATTGCATACCTTAGTCAAGAGATCAGCAACTTCATTCTTCAATTCCTTAATAACTCTTGGGTGGATGCCATCAGGGCCCGGTGACTTATTGATCTTTAATTTATCAATGAGGTCTGAAACATCTTCTCTTTTAACCTCTGACTTAATTCCTCAGTCAAGTTCGGGCAGCGGTATCTGCCCGAGGTCTTCTGCCGTGAAGACAGATGCAAAGAACTCATTTAATTTCTCTGCCATCTCTAAGTCTCCTTTTATCTCCCCTTTCCTTCCCTCACCATCCATAGGGCCAACCACTTCTCTGGAGGGTTTCCTGCTTCTAACATATTTGAAGAAGCTTTTATTATTCCCCTTAATGTTGCTGGCCATGCGTTCCTCATAGTCTTACTTGGTGTCCCGTATCACCTTCTTATGGTGATTTCTTTTGCCACAGTTTATGTTCCTTTTTATTCTCCTCATTAGGGCAAGACTTCCATTTACGGAAGGAAGCTTCCTTGCCCTTTACAGCCTCTCTAACTTGGCTCGTTAGCCATGTGGGCTATGCTAATGCAGTTATGCTAATCCTAACCCTGTTCCCAGACTGCTTGGATTTGTGTTACCTCTTGAGGTGGCACAGATTTGAGTAGCCAATTGGTGCTTCTGTGGCTTTACCCAGGGTAAGGGGAAGTGATTCTCCTTACTCCGGGCTGAGCCGCTTTCAGCCCCAATCCTGACTTGGATGCAGCACAGGCCTGCCGGCCCACCTGCTCTGGGACAGGTCAGGATTGGGCTCTACGCCCCTCATTGTCAATATAAGATCTGAGCCACAGACCTTTCCACCAAAATTCCACTCCTAGTTCCTTCTCTCCTACCAACAACTTAATGAGATCAAAAATATATTGTGTGAAAGAAATTCCGGCCAATGCTTTTACTTAAGCTGTCTGCTAATTTCAGGCCCTCATTTGGAAGCTGAAAGAAAAAGGGCATGGCTGAAAATAAATGAGAATGAGAATGAGAAACAACTTCTGAATAACTGACTATCTCTGACCGAATTTTAATCATACCTTTTCTCTTCATTATGTCTCCTCACCCCCCAAACCAGACTGTTAATTTCCTTTCTCCCCTTGCCCCTGCTTTCCCACAGAGTTGTCACTTTTACTTTGGAAAAGGAAATGACTTAAGGAATAGGGCATTAAAAACAAGTGGGGCATTTAAACTCTTGGCAGGCACAAATGTAGCCTCTTACCACCAAAAACTGCTTAACTACTAATGCTTAACTACTACTGCTTAAACTACTACTATTTAATTACTAATGTGAATGCAGCTGCGAGGAGGATGGAATCCAAACCTAAAACTCGAAGAACTCTGGCTTTAGACAATAACAGACATTTTAATTTTTCTTTTAAAAAAGTTTGAAATATTTCCACCCCCACTCCAAATTGTTAAGATTTGAAAGACTCCAGATCTAGACAAATTAAATCTAAAAATGTAGCACATATTTCTAGTTTTTTAAAATTCATTTAGAAGTGATCCCATTTTAACCTCAGGGAAAAAAGAATCCTGGGAAAAGGCAGGCTGACCAAGGAGAGTAATTCCTAGTGGTTAGCAGACTTCCCCTCTCCCAAGCTCCCCACTTTCCCTTAAACGAACAGCAGGCCTTAAACGGAACAGCAGCTGAAGGGGGAAGAACCTTTGTAGTTCTTTCCCACCATCCATTCCCACCATCCCAGGCTACACAGACCAGGCTGGGAGGGGCTATCTGGGAACCCCTCCCTCTCCCAGAACAACACTGAACTCCAGGAGCTCTAATTAAAAATCAAATTCAGAGTAGCATTAGCAGGGTGAAGAGAAGTGACAAACTACTGAATTACCCATGAACATGGACTAGGCAGACAAAGGACCAAAATAAAATTAAAGGAAAGGAAGTTAAGCAACATGGGGAAAGAAGGGTGAGTAGTAAACGTACAAGCAGACTGATGGAAAATGCCTCAACATGGCTAGAAAACACAATTAAAAGGTTTGATCAAATGGATGCAGTAACCAGCAACACCCAGCAGATAGAGCAGGTATGCAAATCAATAGAGTCCCTCCCACCCATCCATACTTTATCCATCATGAAATTAGCTAATCATGAAAATAAAGTAATTCCTTAAATGCAATTCTAGCTACATGGTCTGTAACTTAAGCCAATTTAATTGACCAAGGAAGCCCCAATCTTTGCACTTGGTAGGGCAGGAGTGGGTGCTCTTCCCAGAATTCCCAATGACTGAGTCACTCATCAAGTGGCAGAGAAGCAATGACTTCCAGGATGCTGGAGAATATATTGCCTTGCCTGGATGATGTCTTAAAGTTACCTGACTGAAACCCATCCAGTGGCGCAGCTATGTCATTTGACACCCAGGGCCCATAAATTTTTGTCATCCCCCCCCCATATGACAAAATTAATTTGTCAGCAGGTAAGGGCTCCTGCCAGGATGGGGAAAGAAATCGGGTACCAGTTCGAATGGGAAACCAGATCTACCTGGTAGGTAGATCTGGGTTCCAAGCCCAGATAGGAGCCCAGGTCTACCTGCTTAGAAGAAGTAGCTCCAGAGGACAGTTGGAATGGGAGCCCAGGTCTACCCAGTAGGTAGATCTGGGTTCCAAGTCCAGATGGGAGCCCAGGTCTATCTGCCTAGAAGCCCTATATGGCTCAGGTCCAGGGTATTTAAGGGACTGCCTCCTTCCATACAATCCAACTGGTCCTCTCAGGTCATCAGAGGGGGCCCTTCTAACTGTGCCACCACCAGCAGAGGTGCTGGGGATGGCGGCAAGAAATAGGGCCTTCTCAGTGGTTGTGCTCTGCCTGTGGAATTCCCTCCCCCTGGAGTTGAGAACAGCTCCCTTTTTTCTAGAGTCCTTTCAGCTGAGTCTTAAGAACTTTTTATTCAGGGAAGCCTTTTTATGCTGACACTGGGGGGGGCGGCACAGCACTTTTTTATCAACATATTTTACGCCCTGAGTGCCCTTTGCAGGGTAGGAAGGTGGGATATAAAATAAATGAATGAATGAATGAATGAAGAGAGGGCTCCAGGAGGTGGTCAGAATGGAAGCCCAGGTCTACCTGACAATTAGATCTGGGCTTCAAGTCCAGATGGGAGTCCAGGTCAATCCACCCAGCAAACCTTTGCAACAGAGGCCAAAGTTCAATGAGGAGTCCAGGTCTACCTGCCTAGTTGACTTGGGCACTGGAGTTAAAGTAGTGCTCATTCCCACCCAAACACAAACACTTGGTCCAACCCTGGTGTCACCCCCTAGGGTGTCACCTTGCTAACACCTTATTGGTTCCATGCTGTGACATAATAATTGACATAATAATATCAATAATGCTATGACATAATCATAATAATCTCGTTGGCTCTTTGAACAGTCAGTCTCAATGGTCCTTTTTGAGTTAAAGAAATTGTACTTTTTCTTACATAAGAGTTGCATTTTTGTTTTCTGGGTTTTTGGCCATAACTTTTGATACAATGGAGATATCTCGGTCTGATTTGTTTCATTGCATTCTGCTGTAAATTACGCATCGAATGGTATATAACATGATGGTATTATTCCTAACAACTGCAGTTTTAGCAATTTTGGTCATTTGTGGTGTTACACCCCCCCCCCAAGGGTGGCATCCAGAGCAGTCCAGCCCTCCCCCCACTCCCTGTTAGCTAAGCCACTGAATCCATCAGGCTCCTCCATCCCATCCCCTGGACCTAACTCTTATTGCTAGGTAGGAAAGTGACTCTATATAGTCAGAAATGTTGGTTATACACACTTCCATGTGCTCTCCCTATTAATAAAATTTCACTTAGACAAAGGCTGCTTGCAAAAGGAATACCTCATTGGCTGTTAATTGCCAAACTTGCACAGGAGATTCAGGGGAATTTAAAGTGTCCAAAAATGCAGAAAAATTTACACAAACCATGTATTTATCATACCCACAAAAAGGGAGTCTGAGGCTGAGAGAGAGCAATTTGCCAAGACCACCCAACAAGCTTCATGGGGGAGCAAGCATTTGTACTTCGAATTCCATGAACCAATTTGAGCAGTATTCCTTATACAAGTTCTCTTTTTTAGCCTCTATCATCTGTGCACATTTAAAGATATTTTATTTATTATTCTTAATAGTTTCAAAAAAGTCTCATGTATCTATATTCAAAATTCTTGGCTTCCTAGTCACTGAAAGCTAAGACACTTAGGAGGAAAAAAAATTATATTTATTCATTTTCCCTTTGTATGACATTTCTAATATAAACAGAAATAGATTAATTCCACGCTGCTTCTTATGCTGAGGGCATGAGTTAGATATACAATAAGATATGGAAATGGGGGGGGGGGGGTTAACTGAGGAAGTGGTATCTGAGAAAAGCCTTTTATACATTGACCTCCAGTAGAATGCTTTTAAAACCTCAAATCGGAGCTGCAACTGTGGTTTCTTTTCTAGGTCAACAACCTTTTTGATTAAGCGTTAAATGGACCTTCTCATCTCTTTCATATCACTTTTTTTTCCAAGGCTTTGCTCCTCTAAATTGCCATCTAATTTTCAGTCCTTTTCAGACAGTTATTTGTGCCTCCAATTTCTGATCACCAAACTACTGCAAGCTACTTGAATATCATTAATCTCGGTGTTAGTTCTGTCAGTTCATATTTGTAGTGCTTCTAGAACCTTAGTATCAAGTATGAGATGCTACTGGGAAAAGATGTGAGGCTACAGAAGATAATTGGACTGAAAAACTTGTTTTAGGCAGAATAGTTTGATTCTGAAGATGGAAGAAGGGAGGTAAATAGGGATAGATTCATTGTTTCATATCATTGTCCTAAAATCTGCAATTGTTCTGAAAGCGTTTTTAAAATGTGTGTGGGGTGTCATTGGCAGTGCTTTTATTTAAAACATGTATAACATGCACAGATGTGGGAAAATCACTTCATGTGCAGGGATCATGTGTAGAGGCAAATGGCACAGCTATGTGTTTTGGCAAGGAAACGAAGGCAAAGCAGTGGGGGACTTGGGGGTGGGGGGAAGATGTTCTGAGATGGGCGAGGGCGGGGCAGGGAAGGAACCAGGGCAAGAGGGGGGTGGAACTGAAGGAGTCAGATCTTATCTTCCAAATCATGCTGAAAAGCCTGACATGGAGCTCTTCCAGTCTGCATCGGCAAAATACCCAGTGCACAATGGAGGAGACCCATTGTGGCCCCTATGCTCAAGCTCAGGGGAAGGGAATGAAAGTCCGCTCCCCCCTGAGGGGGCCTCAAGAGCCCTGGTCATGCTGCTGGATGCAGCGGTAGCCTTTTTGGCACCGCTGCACCTGGCGGAGCCGCCCAGAATATTTTACTAACTCAAAAAGAATGACTAAAAATGGTGCCTTGCTCAACTTGCTCATTCGCTGTTATGGCCAGACAAGGGAAATTACTTCTAGCCATTCACAAAATCCTACATATAATCCTACGTGTGACAATGGTGTCACTGGTGTGGGCTGCCACACCACCTGAGTCTCCATTTGGTGATCTTCAGCCCTCTCTAGACCCAACCACCTCGCCAGTGGGAACTTAAAGTGATTGGGCCTAGCAAGGGCCCACTCTAGAGAGACTGGGCGTAGAGAAGATCACTCAAATGGAGGCAATTTAGAGGTGAACTTATCACATTTAAAGAAATCCGAACCTGGGGCTGGAAAAGCAGGGTGTGCATGCAGAGAGGAAGGAAAGGGAAGTAAACTGGGGAGACAAGTGGAAAAGGGAAGGTTCCCACGGTCCTGACCATCACAAAAAGTTAAGGATAGTTCTCTGTACCAAGGCTGATCTTAGGACTCCACAAAAAATAACTGAAAAATAGATTGAGTTCACACACACACACACACACACACACACACACACACACAGAGCAGAGAGAGAGAGAGAGAGAGAGCAAAAACACTATGCATGCTGTTAATGTGAGTAAGCATGAGGCAGGGCTTGGGGTTCTTTCAGTTTGGGGAGGGAGAGTGTGCACAATTTTGCTGTTCCAGCAGTATTTTGAGCTTATGAATGCCACTTGAATTTGGAGTGTGCAGGACTGCTTTTGTACTTGCAGTGTGCAGAGCTTAGTTAGATCAATTAAGGGTTGGTGATTACAGGAAAACGCATATGATGTCCAAATCATACCCATGGGATTTTCTCCCATTGTGCCTGTCTGCTTCTGCTTCCACCACTGCAAACTGCCACAGTACAGAAAGCAAAACAGTTGGAACCTTTCCCCAGGCAAGACAGTGCTATGGAACCAGACATGGCATGAGGTAAGTGGGCAATGGAGAATTGTACAGATCAGTAGGACATGCTCTCCACAATGAAGAGCTCCCAGACACTTAAAGCATAGCAGTCCCCTTAGCTAAATTCCACTGATTATAATAGTTCACAATCTGAATGGGGTACAACAAAACACAAGAGCATTCACGCAGGCAGCATAATGAAATGATTATGTTTATGCAACACAAAGAGATGGGGAAAAGACAGAGTAGAGCAGTGTTTCTCAAATTGTGGGTCGGGATTCACTAGGTGGGTTACGATCAAATTTCAGGGGGGTCCCCATGCCTTTCAATATTTTATTTTTAATAGACTTGAAGCTACAATGGCATGTGACCACATTGGGGGAAATGTTATAGATTTGTACTTTTAACAGGCTACTCTGGATATGCTTTTAACAATGAGAGTAAATGGGACTGACTCTCGGGTAAATGTGGGTAGTATTGCAGCCTAGGCTTGTTAAAAATGTCCTGTTCGATGATGTCACTTCTGGTTATGACATCACTTCTGGTGGGTCCTGACAGATTCTCATTCTAAAAAGCGGGTCCCAGTGCTAAAAGTTTTAGGACTACTACAGGATTTTGGAATCTTACTATGCCACCTGGGGCACTTGGGAGATAGAAACATCACTTCCCACTGTGCATCCCACATACCAAACCACAGTCAATTCAGCTCCCTGCTTTTTGTCTGTAATGCCTGCTTCACTCATATATTTTCATTCAAGGTGTCCTGTTACGGAAAAGGCTGATGCACTCTTCAGTTTTTTCTCGCCTCCTGTGCTATGCTAAGGAGTCAGGGTTTCCACTTTGAGTAATTTGGATGCAATGTACAAAATGTGACCAGAGGAAGCATGCTCAAGACAAGGGCGCAGGCTTGTTTGGACTACTAGAAAGTATACCTTTTGTCTTAAACAGTCTTCACAGTTGTATCATAACCAGCTAATAAGTACTCAGCTTTATTTGTTTAGTTATTTGTTAAATTTATACCTTGCCTTTTGTCTGGGAGATCCACAAGGCAGCTTATGATAAGAACAAGTTGCTTCAAACTGCTTAGCACATCTGGTTTATGCAGGGTGTTTTGGGACACCTCTGTTAAGTAGATCCCTGCCAGGCTTGTGGTTATAATGAAAGGAAGAACTTTACTGAATAGGATAATAGGATAAGATAGGACATCGAACAGGACAGTGAGAGAGACCCTATCTGTCTAGCTGAGCAGAGAGTAAAAAAGAGGATGGTTGAGTGTGAGGAAGCCCTCCTGAGAGCAATTTGCATACTAAAGGAGATTTACCGGGGGGGGGGGGGGGGGAAGACAGGAAACCCTTCATTGTTCCTTCAACCTGCTAACTACTCTATTGCCCCCTTTAAGTGCAGGATGCTTGTGCTGGGATGGTGCATCTTTCTCCTCTTCTAACAAAAAATATAGAAACCTAAAACAGATTAATCATAGCTCACCAGCAGCTACAGGTCCATATCAGCAATTTTCAACCCTTTTCAGCACATGGCACACTGACAAGGCACTAAAATAGTCAAAGCAAACAACAGTTTTTTGACAATTGACAAGGCACATTGCATTGACAGCAGAGGCTCGCATCCCCAGTAACCCCACTAACAAATGATCCTCCCCCAAACTCCTGCAGCACACCTGCAGACCACCCGCAACACACCAATGTGCCACAACACAGTGGTTGCAAATGGCTGGTCTACACATTGGTGCTCCTGGAGGAGGAGACAAAACACTAAGTGTTTCAGGTGCCTCAATACCCTTCCCCCTCACCTGCAAAGCCATTCAGAGCAGGGAGAACAAAGCGGAGGAGATGTCTCCACTATTGCTGCTTCAAGAAGAATCACTGGCATTTAGGCTCCTGAAACACTTTACATTCCCCCCCCCCTTTTCAGGAACACCAGTGAGTCTATAAGCTATTCTTCCAGTTAACTAGATAATCCAGGAAACTATCTCTGAGATAAGACTTATTTTGCACAAATGTCCCTGTTGTCTAATGACAAATGTAGGAGTTTCCCAGTGAATGTGTGTTCTTTTTTGTTTCCTTCAGTCAGCCAGAGTTAACTACAGTGGGCACTGTGCTAATAACAAAGTTGCCACATAAATTTTGTCAGGGGCATAATCCAATCCAAAAATCCAATTTGGAGTTTTGCTCCTCAGACAAAAACATCCAAGGAGTTCCAAAGGAAACCTAAAAAGCATTAGATCAGTGTTTAACAACCAGTGGTACAGGTACCACCAGTGGTACTTGAGGTGGTGTCTGGTGGTACTCACAGACCACTGGACACCTGCTGCCCGGCAGTGAGATCAGGAACATGATGCAACAAACAGTGGGAGGATGCTCAGCTTGGTGGGCAGATCTTCAAAGCATGCTTTTCCATGCTCAGAAAAGCCCTCCATCCATCTTGAGCCATATCTTACTGGCGCAAATCTGGCCTCCCAACCCAGAAGTAACTGGCAAAGATATAATCACTGAGATTATTGCAAAGTGTAATATGCTCTAGGTAAGAAGGTTTGTATGGTACACAAATATTCAACATTCATGCAAATAAGACCATTAGTAAAACATATGAGTCATTATTTGAAAATCTCATTCACAAATCAGTCAATGTGATAATTACCAAGTGATAACTGTATTTCTCAACACAGAATTGAAAAATATCCCCCTTAGCAGGGCTAAGTAGGATCTAGCTATAGACTCAATGCTATATTTTAAACTGAAAGTGACCACCCATTGATTGATATATTTATCCCAACTTCTCTAGGTGAGGAAAAGGAAAATTTACATCCATGTGCCACAACACAGTGGTTGCAAATGGCTGGTCTACACATTGGTGCTCCTGGAGGAGGAGACAAAACACTAAGTGTTTCAGGTGCCTCAATACCCTTCCCCCTCACCTGCAGAGCCATTCAGAGCAGGGAGAACAAAGCGGAGGAGATGTCTCCACTATTGCTGCTTCAAGAAGAATCACTGGCATTTAGGCTCCTGAAACACTTTACATTCCCCCTTTAAAATGCTATATTTTAAACTGAAAGTGACCACCCATTGATTGATATATTTATCCCAACTTCTCTAGGTGAGGAAAAGGAAAATTTACATCCATTCAAGGACCAAGCATCCTGTGCCTCCCTAACAAGAGGGGAAAACACAGGGCATAAATTTTTAAAATAAAATAAATCTACTTAGGATGTAGAGCATATCTAAAGAGTGACAGGTTGAGCTTGGCTTCCCAAGAGATAGATGTCATATTGTTGGGGAAAATCCAACCATGTTCAGTTAAATCAGGGATGTCAGACATAAAGGCCACAGAAGCTCTTTATCCAGCCCATGTGATAACGGAGCTCTCTCAGCACCACCCTTTCAGTAATGCTGCTTCTGCCAAGGCTCTGGGAGGAACAGAGAGAAGTAAGCTTCAGAAGGCAAGGATGCTATGAGGGAAGGGGCAGACCAAGAGGGCTGAGAGACAAAGACACTGCTGAGACCCTGGGGGAAACCAATCACCACACAGGCAACCCTTCAGCAGCGCAACTTATGTGGAGTGATCATTTCACAGAGCACTTCTCAGCTAATGGGCTTTGAAATGACACCTTGGCCGAAGCAGCACTGCTGAAAGTGTGGCCCATGTTGAAATTGGGATCTCCCATATCTTGAAACTATGATCAAGATGCACATATTTTTGCTTTGTCATTTGCAGCTGTTGAGTTCCTTCTAGACAACAAACTGCTTATTTCTGGCCATCACCTGCTTAATGATGCCAATTCCTGCCTGGCTCTCAGCAGGCACCATGAATCTATTTGGCCCACTGTATGAAATCAGTCTGACACTCCTGAGATAAATTGGGGTGAACAGAATGGGAGAGCTGTTTTGAGAAATAAAACCAGGGTTTATGTTCAGCCAATCCCACCATCCCCCCTTCTTTACAACAGCAAATGAATTCAGCACTATTTGAATACACAAAAATAACTACCACTAATTCAATAACAAAAAAATGCCCATTTCCATTGTTAGTAGGGACACTCTATTTTGTGATGTTGGTACTTTGGTAAAGTGGAAATATCTTTACGCTTTTGTTTCTGATCCAACTTTACAGAAGTAATTTAAAACAGAAATTGCAAGAGCTAGGATCAAGTGAGAAACCAATTTCCTTATTCAATTTGTTACACTGAAAGCCCTGAAATACTTGTGCTAGGAACAGAAAGCTATTTCTGTATTACCGATGCCAATGTATCAACATGAAAAACAGCTGGGGCACCTGAAATATTTTGGAGCAGGACTTTACGCAACCCCAAACCATAATGTGCATTTGATTTGCAGTGTGTAATAGATATGCTTTTTCCTTGCTTTGATGTGCTAAACATGAAACCAACAACATGGGTTCTTCAGAAATCCCCTGTTCCATTTCAGGATCATGTAAAGTGCTCAAAATACAAAAGTGAACACTGCTTTCTGTCACTTTCTGTCACTGAGTGGTAATGCCATCTGCATTTTTAATACACATCAGCTACTTTGTATTAATTCTTTGGCAGAAATATAAGGCTGATTGTGAAAGCTACCCTATAAAGTACATGGGTCCTTCTCTAGCTCCATTTAGCACAAATCTTTTGCATCTGAATTGGCTAGGTTTTCTGTACATACAAAGAAGCTGCAGCTTAAAAGACTGCTAGTTTTGCCTTGTAAGCCAGATATTAAGCCAAGAACTCATATATAAGCCAAAGAACTTGAAGTCAAAGTGTCAAGAATTCAGTACTTGCATCATCACATTCATTTTGCAGAATACAATTTTGATCAGCCCAGGAGTTCTGAAACTGCTTTTTCCAACTAAGGGGAATATTTAGGGAATAGAAAAGTACTAGTATGCTTCAACTACTCTCTGCATGACAAGCTAGGATCTCCTGCCATCTGAATGGGACCCATTTGTTCCAAAACAAACATGATGTTCAATGAAGGGGTACAAAGAAGGTTAATTTTCAGAACCCTGTTCATTACCTCTTCAGCATTTGGGAGAGAGGTGCTTAGTGTCTGGCAGGTAAACGAAATCCTGGCAGACACTACTTTATTTTCAGCAACATAAATCCAGGGCATTATGGGGGGAAATGGCATTATCTCAGTGGGGGCCACCATATCTTTCTGGTGGCCACCACTTATGTCCCTTCAAACTCCTGGAGGCAGTGTTAGTTCATAACATTGTAGAAGAATAAAATGGCAGCCCCTACCGGAAGCTGAACTAGCAGCTTCCTACTAGCAACCCTACTAGCGGCTAAATTTTTCCTCAACACACCTTCAATTGACAGTGCATTGGGACATTGTGAGAATATAAAATGGTGCTGCCACGAGGCAGCTACACAGAGGCCTTATGGTGGAAATCAATGTAAAACCATAATGCCCTTACACAAATCTGCATACAGATACTTCCAATACTATATAAAGTATTAGTTGCCGCATCTCAAAAAGAATATCACAGTGTTGGAAAAGGTGCAGATAAAGACAACCAACATGGTTATTGGTTATTGGAACACCTTCCCTAGAAGGAAAGGCTACATTTTTTTTTAACTTTGGAAAAAAATATCAACTAAGAGGAATCTCCTCTGTCCTTAAGTATTTTTAAAAATAAAAAAATTTGTTTGTGTGTGCGCATACTTGAGTATCTTATCTCCAACAATATAGTTAACATGTGATGAGAGTGATGTCTACATTAGTTGGAGGCTACTGGCAACATCACAGAAGGGTTAAAGGGTACAGAAAGGAGAAATTGTTTACTTAACTTTTCATTATCTAGCTTTTATCTGCTTATGTGCAGCAATACTAACTTCATCACAGAAAAGGTTTCACATTTTGTTATTTGCTCAGAATCTTTTTTTTTCCCTGCTAGAAGATAAGCAATGAAATCATTAACGTGGACTGGAATTATCATGGACATTTCCATTACATGCTTTCTAAATTATGTAAAGTAGCATTTCTGAGATGAATAAAGTAACAACTCACGATATGGAAAGGTTACATAGCATGTGGGTTGCTGAACTAACTCAGAATGTCAACTTGCAGTTTAAGCACTTGCTTGAATACACCCGCTGTTACCAAATGAAGCACCCAATCAATTTTTCTTAGGTTCCACCTTGGCTACAATTTCCAGAACAAACAAAATTTTAACTAAACAGATCCAAAGTCAAATTCAAATAAAACTTTATTGGCATAGTAACAAACTACTCCCTCCAGGGAGGTGTTAATCATACAAACAGACAGTTTACTGAAGTCTCGCCTGAAACTTCTGGTCCACTAACAAAAGGAATTTCGCCACTCACTCAATTACTTCTGGGGGGCCATTGATGAGGAGAAAAAGCAGTTTCTCAGTGTGTGAGAGCCTAAGAGTGCATCCTAGCCCATTTTTCCGCACTGACATAAGGGCAATGCAACTTAGAGGTAAGGGAACAAACATTGCCATACCTTGAGGAGGTCTCCGTAACTGCCCCCCCCCCCCAACTGCAGGATGCAGCACATATCCCACTGGCACAGTGCTGGAAAGTTGGTTAGGACTGCGCCCCTAGTTTGTTCTCTAGGGCTGAATACAAGTAGGTGGCCTGAGAATCCACAATTCTTATTACACAATAAAAGCAGATATGGGCTGAGGTTCCCACAGAGTCGGAGTTCCAAAGCACCGATCCAAAGTCCAGGAGAGTAAGGAACTGATTTGGCAAGTTACTTTTGTGAATATTCATCTGTATTGGCAACCTTCAGTCTCGAAAGACTATGGTATCGCGCTCTGAATGGTGGTTCTGGCACAGCGTCTAGTGTGGCTGAAAAGGCCAATCCGGGAGTGACAATCCCTTCCACACCGGGAGCAAGTGCAGTCTGTCCCTGGTCTGTCTCCCTGACTATGGGCCTTCCTTCTTTGCCTCTTAGCCTCAGACTGTTGGCAAAGTATCTCTTCAAACTGGGAAAGGCCATGCTGCACAGCCTGTCTCCAAGCGGGCCGCTCAGAGGCCAGGGTTTCCCACTTGTTGAGGTCCATCCCTAAGGCCTTCAGATCCCTCTTGCAGATGTCCTTGTATCGCAGCTGTGGTCTGCCTGTAGGGCGCTTTCCTTGCACGAGTTCTCCATAGAGGAGATCCTTTGGGATCCGGCCATCATCCATTCTCACGACATGACCAAGCCAACGCAGGCGTCTGTTTCAGCAGTGAATACATGCTAGGGATTCCAGCACGTTCCAGGACTGTGTTGTTTGGAACTTTGTCCTGCCAGGTGATGCCGAGGATGCGTCGGAGGCAGCGCATGTGGAAAGCGCTCAGTTTCCTCTCCTGTTGTGAGTGAAGAGTCCATGACTCGCTGCAGTACAGAAGTGTACTCAGGACGCAAGCTCTGTAGACCTGGATCTTGGTATGTTCCGTCAGCTTCTTGTTGGACCAGACTCTCTTTGTGAGTCTGGAAAACGTGGTAGCTGCTTTACCGATGCGCTTGTTTAGCTCGGTATCGAGAGAATGAGTGTTGGAGATCGTTGAGCCAAGGTACACAAAGTCATGGACAACCTCCAGTTCATGCTCAGAGATTGTAATGCAGGGAGGTGAGTCCACATCCTGAACCATGACCTGTGTTTTCTTCAGGCTGATTGTCAGTCCAAAATCTTGGCAGGCCTTGCTAAAACGATCCATGAGCTGCTGGAGATCTTTGGCAGAGTGGGTAGTGACAGCTGCATCGTCGGCAAAGAGGAAGTCACGAAGACATTTCAGCTGGACTTTGGATTTTGCTCTCAGTCTGGAGAGGTTGAAGAGCTTTCCGTCTGATCTGGTCCGGAGATAGATGCCTTCTGTTGCAGTTCCAAAGGCCTGCTTCAGCAGGACAGCGAAGAAAATCCCAAACAAGGTTGGTGCAAGAACACAGCCCTGCTTCACTCCGCTTCGGATGTCAAAAGGGTCTGATGTGGAGCCATCGAAGACAACAGTGCCCTTCATGTCCTTGTGGAAAGATCTGATGATGCTGAGGAGCCTGGGTGGACATCCAATCTTGGGGAGAATCTTGAAGAGGCCGTCTCTGCTGACCAGGTCGAAAGCCTTTGTGAGATCTATTCATGTGAGAATATTTGTGAGAATATTCATGAGCTTGCCTGAAATAGGACTTTTGCATTTTTTTTAACATACGCTTCCAAAATTGCATTCAGGTTCTGCTATGGCATCTTTGAAAGAGACTGGGGATAGTCCAAAGTACCTTCCAATCCAGTGCAATCTTATGCTATTCATAAAAAAGAATGGGGTAAATCCATATGCACATGGATTTCCTCACACATTTTGCTGGGCGTTTAGAGTGGACACATTTGGGTACTGCGGTATTGTAAAGTATGGCATTAATCTTGAATGTTAACTGCTGTTATCTTTACAGCTCTGTAAGGTCGGTAAGTATGATTCCATAGACATTCTAAAGAATCTTCTGTACAAGAAACATGTTGCCTGCCTGCCCCCACTCACAAAATGTGAGGGGATAACTGAAACCATAACCTGAATACGCCACAGACTCTTGTTTCCTGAATTGTATTCAATCCGAAGGAGCAAGCTCATGGGCTCTGTGCTGATATAATTAGTGGAAAATTTACATTTATTTGTGTGGTGAGAAATAGCTGTTACTGTACTGTGATCCACATCAGCTTTGTCTTTTCAATGTAATTGTAATGTAATACTTCGACAACTACTCAAATTCCTTTCTAGAAGTACTAATCAAATCTGAATGGAATGACTTCCTCAAAGACCAAAAAGCTCTATTGTAATACATCAAGTGCATGTCCTACAGTCAGCAAATTGTGGAAGTAATTAAAGAAAAATTGTGAATCTAGAGTACAAGTTCCTTGTTACAAAGCAGTAGCGATCACTTAGCATGATATGCAGATAGAGTCAGGCAGAAAGAATCTAGAGGGCTCAGAATTAATTTTCTTAATATGACTGTGAAAAGAAAAGAAAAAGTAGCATATACTATAATGGATAGTTATAAAAAAATCAAGAAGGTTGTTGCTATGTTGGAAACTGGAGAAAATTATTGCAACCATGAAAAATGAAGTGGCTGTTTGGCTTTGGTACATGATAATGAAATGTATTTGGGGGCATTCTCATCTTATCCAGCTGTTTTATTTTAACTGCTGTGGAATGACTAGAGCTTTGTACTACATTCGCTAAAGTAGCATCCTGAAAACGGTAGATGGGGACATAATACACGGATAAAGTAGGAAAGATTCAGTAGAAGTGTAATAAGGAGCAGTGGATTCAGGAATTATTATAATATAATATTTCTACCATTTAGATCTTCAAAGCAGGTTACACATATATTTGAATTAAGATGTTTTTAGTCACAAAAAGGGTGGGCTTCCAAGTGTGACTATTCCGCCCTAGAACAGACAGACACCCTCACCTTGTGCCTGATGGTTCTCCTGGAAACACAGTATGCTTTAGCAGCAGGATGAAGAGCAAGCCCTTTCAGAAGCAGGAGGAAGACTTCTTTTGCAGGAAGAAGGAAACCTTAGCATTTAATCCCCAGCCTGCAACGTTTTTGAGATCAGTTAGGGAGGAGTGATCATTTCAGAATGATCCAATCAGAATAATCCGCCAGGAGTACCATGGCCCTGTGGTTTGGAATACACCTGCATGGAAAACCCCTATGCTACAGCTGATTTCGCCTTCAGAATCTTGTTGCTGTACTAATGAAGACAAATGAACCATGTGGCATAATGGCATTCAACATTTGTACTTAGGAAAGGGGTTTTACAGTCCAGTCAGTGCCATTTACTGTCTCCTCTTAGTTGGAAATTGCTTGAAGTATTTCAGCATTTGATTAACCACTCGGGCAGTGTTTCAAATAAAGGAGAGGAGAGGCCACATTCCCTAATCAACCTCACTAATCAACAAATTACAGAAATTTGTTAGGCTTTTATCTGAAAGTGCAGAATTATATTGAGATTTGAACAAGGGTTTCCATGTTGTTCCTTCTCAAATTTGAGTTCGGTGTGAGCCATTCCCTGGGTGATTAATTTTCAACCACACTTTTCACAGAATTGTTCTCAGAAACAAGGGGGGGGGGAAGTGGGATGGGGAATTGTGTTGCATGGTGCAATGTCATCACATATTCTCCCAATACTTCAATGGTAATGACATCAGTACACTGTATCATAACCTCTGTTGGTACTTTTGTGGTTGGATGTTGCCACTAAGAGGAAGAAATTTACCCAGGGAATGCATGATGGAGTTTGAGATGAAAGAGGCTTTTGCAATATGGACTGCTATCTTCTGACATACAAAAACTGAACAAAACGAAAAATGAGCATAGGTAGACTAGCAGAAATTTGGGGGAATTTTCAATGAAGTAGGAAAAAAATTGTTTACATATGTAGAAACAGTAAACTTTCACAGCAACCATATTTTATCTCCATCCCATTACAATCCAGTTGTTTTGTCTGATTCAACAGAATAGGATGCATTAGGTATGCATCCTATTCAGCACACACCTTCTGTGTGACCTATCACTATGCAGTCACTGTCCGCTCTTCTGGTCTGTAAAAACAGAGGCAGAATTTGACCTGTATGGGTAGTGACCTAAAAGATGAAACCCAGTATTTGTTCCCATTATCACAGAACCTGGTATATATGGATAGTCATCTGCTGTGTTTATTGGTGTGAAATTTTGATTTGATTTTGATGCAGAAAATGTTCATTTATTGGGGTTAAGTGATATTTAAGAGATATTAGGACCAGGGGGTTTCTGAAGAGTGCAAGTCAAAGAATTTTCTTGGGGCAAACATAAAACACATGGGTATTAATATCATGGTCTGGAGCACAAATGCCTGTACTGAACTGCAACAGAATCTGTCTCCTTCCCGAACTAACATTCTGAGTATCTAGACTTTGAAATTATAATGAACAGTGCCTAGATAGCCATGGCAGTCACCTCGTGCACACAGTCCATTATAATCTCACCTTCATCTTTTTAATCTTATTATAATGTGTATTCATTCAAAATCCTACTTATTTTTTTTATTACCACCAAGAAGATGGTGCAATATAAGAGATAATCTTTATTTCCTTTGCATCTTTCAGGGTGCAATCCTAACCCCTTATGTCAGTGCTTTCCAGCACTGACATAAGGGCAATGCAGCTCTGAAGTAAGGGAACAAACATTCCCTTACTTTGAGGAGGCCTCTGTGAGTGACACCCAACTGCAGGATGCAGCACACACACACACACCCCGCACAGCTATGCCAGTGCTGGAAAGCACTGACATAAGGGGTTAGGATTGCACCTTCAGTCTAGGAATTCACTCAGGTTTCAATCCTATCCACACTTACCTGTGAGGAAGCACAACTGACCATAATGGGACTTACTTCTAAGTAGATATGCATAGGATTGAACTTTCAGTGACATAATGATTCAATACAATGAACATTATAATCACAGCATGTTATCCTTAGCCTATTAGTCTAGTTCCATGGCACTTGTTCTTAAAAGGATCCACACTATTAATAAGTTAAAATGCTCACTGACTCTAAAGTGACATGGAGAGCAATCCTGAGCTTCACTTGGGCCAACGCAAGTCCCTTGCGCCGGCCCAGCAGGGTCACAAACATGCCATAAAACACATTTGCACCTCTTCGGGGATAAGCTGCGCCGGCGCAAGGAGGTGCGCCGGCACACAGAGGCTGAATCCAGCCTCCATGGTACTTTCAGCAGCAAGCCTTGCATCGGCCCAGCTGGGCCAACGCAAGGCTGTGGGGTGGGCAGAGAGGATACAGGAGGGAGGCATTCCTGGAAGGGGACGGGCGGGTGGTGGGCCAGGTGGGTGGGGAGCGGGAGGTAGGGCTGGGATCCAGCACTTATGCTGGATCCCAACCCCTGCTCCTGGGGAGTTTGGCTTCAAACAGCTCCGCTCTCCTTGGACTTGCGCCACCTCAGGAGGTGGCACAAGTCAAAGGAGACCCATAGGGGCAAGGGTACCTTACCCAGAAGTAAGGGGGAAAGTTTCCCCTTGCCTCTGGCTGAGCCACTTTGGGCCCCTCTCCTGCACTGGATACAGCGCAAGCCTCTTGGCTTGCCTATTCCAGCGCAGGGTAGGATTGCACCCATACTCATTCACCGGATAAGAAATCATATGGTGATAAGAACATAAGAAAATTCCGGCTGAATCAGGCCAAAAGCCCACCTAGGTCAGCATTCTGTTTCCCACAAGAAATCATGCTTCTCATCATATGGTTCATAGACCTCCACTGACCCCTCGAGCCTGAATTCCACCCACGTGTCCAAGTTCAGATCCCACAACTTACTCCACTGAATGTATCTGACTTAAAAAGGGTGGAGGCATGCACTTCTCCCCTGCCCCTCCTTCCCTCAAAAATCAAAGAAAAATAGAGAGGGATACAGAAGTTAAATTCGCGTGCACATCCTCAATGTCATAGAGAGGGCAGCTTGGAAATGTCGTGACATCATGAAATGTAGTGAATCCAGTGGTGTCACTTGTGGGATATGGGCAGCACCAAGTGATGTGCACAGGAGGGGTGATGTGCACTGGGGGGCATCATGCGCTAAAATCATGGGTGTTAGTAATAATACCATCATGTTATATACCATTCAATGCGGAATTTACAACAAAATGCAATGAAAAATACCTGAGTGAAATATCAAAAGTTATGGTTAAAAAACCCAGAAAACAAAAATGCATGGAGCCCTATGGAAAGTGAAACTGAACCATATCGCACACTTACTCGTGAGTAAGTGAACTTTTCTTAATCCATCAAAGAGGGCAGGCTGAGAGGAATCTAACAACACCAGAATGGTCCCAATTCGATGAATGCAGCCCCCAGAAAACACCCGATAAAGAAGACCCTCCCTCCAAACTGACAAATGTATTGACAAATGTATTAAGACCCAAGTCACTGAAGTAAGGTTGGCAGCGCGCGCGCGCGCGCGCACACACACACACACACACACACACACACACACACACACACACACACACAGAGAGAGACAGAGAGAGTACTCTTATTTCTGATGTACATTGTGCAATAATCCACATGATTTTACTTGGTTACACGCCCATTTTGTTTATGATAACTAGCCAAAATTCAAAGTGAGTCTTATCCAGATAAATCAGGGGTGACAAACATAAAGCCCGGGGGTCGAATGCGGCCTTGCAAAAGCTTTTAATCAGGCTCTCAGCTTCTGAGCAGTGTTGAGGTGTTACTGCTGAAAGGGCAGTCCACATGAAAATTGGTCTCTCCCATATCTTGAAATATGATCAAGATTTGCATGTTTTCTCTTCTGTCATTTGCAGCTAAGTGAGAAAAAGTGTTTATTTTTGGTTATGACCTGTTTAAAGACATCACTTCCTGTCCAATGACATCACTTTCGGCCCTCAGCAGACATAATGAATGCTATTCGGCCCTCTGTATGAAACGAGTTTGACACCCCAGAGATAACTGGTAAAAATAAGCATGAGCAATACATTTACTAACAAAATGTTAGTTAGATTACTAACCAATCACCGCAGACACCTGCCCACAAGTTGATCTCACATATAAGTCGAGGGCAGGTTTTGGGCCCCAAATCATGGAATTTTCTATGACCCTCGGATAAGTCGGGGGTTAAACTTAGGGGGGTCTGACTGTAATTTTGTCTGATTTTACCTGAAGCCAGATCCTGAAAAATAACCTTCCAGTAATTGTTACCTAAACACTGTACAGTTTCTAATTTATTAAAAATACAATAAAAGATCATAAGATGCATTTTTGTTCATTAACTTTTAAAATTCTGGTCGTCACATTTATGTAAACACTGTCAGAGTAACCGTTGTGCCTGTAAACAACATACCAGCAGAACCATCAGCCAAATCCTTCTTTAAGGTGCCTGGTGTGTGAAGCCAGAGGCTCTACATATAACATGCAACATAAAACATGCAATTGGATGTGTGCAGTTCAGTTCACAGCAGGCAGACGAGCAACAAGGACTGAGCTGCGCACAGTTGCAACCCTCTTTACTCAGAAGCAGACCCGCTGCTTTCCATTGGTGTTACTCTTAAGTATTGGTGCATTGCAACCTGCAACCTTGTTTCAGATGGAAATAAGGATCACATCCTGGGGTTTTAAAAACCAGACCCCTAAACTTGGGGGGGGGGGGCAATTCTTTGCAAATGACTTGCCAGGAATGTTCTGAGGCAACAGCAAAAGAAGAAAAGGAGTCATTTCCGTTCTTTTCCAAACTGGAAGGAAGACAAAGGGGGACTTGTGGGGAGGTTTTGTAGGAGTATGTGCTGCACTCCATAACAGCAGCTCATACAGACTACAGTTCCCAGAAGCGCCTTCATTTCTCTTCCTGTCTGGAGAAGAGGCTGCCTCTGAATACCGTAATTACTGGTAAAAATTATCCTTTTTCTCCACCTGCTTCCTGCTTCTCAGCCCATTTCCATGCCCTCCCCAACTTCACCAGACAGCTGCTGAGCTTCCATAAGCTTCCCAGAATCTCCCAGAGGATCCTGCTTCATTCACTGCATTGACCTGGGTATAAGTTGACCCAGGATCTCAGGCTGCATTTTTGGGCATGAATTTTTTGACCTATAGGCAAGTATATACGGTAGTTGAAACACTGGTTCTCACACATTTAGCACCGGGACCCACTTTTTAGAATGAGAATCTGTCAGGACCCACTGGAACTGATGTCATGACCGGAAGTGACATCATCAAGCAGGAACATTTTTAACTATCCCAGGCTGTAATCCTACCCACACTTACCCAGGAGTACGTCCTAATATACATAGTAGCTTGTTAAAAGTACAGGTCTGCAACATTTCTGCAGATGCAGTCACATACTGTGGTAGCATCAAGTCTAATATATTAAAAATAAAATATTGAAATAAATGGGGACCCACTATGAATTGACTCGCAACCCACCTAGTGGGTCCTGACCCACAGTTTGAGAAACACTGAGTTATAACATTAGTAATATTGTAGATGCAGCCTTACAGCGTACAACTGGCTACTCTAATTTAGATCATTAGACAGTCTACTTATTACTAACAACAGCCTGTCTTCTTAGCTAACAGTAACATGAGATGGTTTGGATAAGATATACAAGACATACACACAATGCTTTTACTATCTACTATCATCCACTTTTGCACATATCCAATTATCAAACAATAATACCAAACTAGCTTGATATAGCAGTGACAAATTTTCCATACATCTCATATCTCAACTGTGTAGGCTAGTTGTCACTGAAATATTGAATTGGTTTCCCCAGAAAAGCTGGCATGTGTCAGGTTCCCTCTGAAAATAGCCCAAATAACCAAAAAGTCCCTCATAAAGACATCAAAAAGAATAAAATTTGTTCCTGAAGCCTCAAACATATAAAAATAATAATCAACATTTATACAATGCAATCAATGAAACTTTCAACTTTACTGAGTTTGCACTTGTTCCTATAAGCTTGGAATACAGGCTTCCACAGTATATAGTCAGGTTTAAAGTATACTAACAATGCTTCTGGCATATCTGTCAGAACCCACTGTTTGCAGTCCAAAAGATAAAGATTATATTATCTGCACCAAGGAATTATGTAAAACAAATATACCCTCTTGATAGAATGCTATCATTTGTAGCTGAAAGCTTTCAACTGTCAGGTTTGTTACTTTTGGCATTTTTCCCCCTCCAACATGTTTACATCTTTAATACAGATTCAGGACATGGATTTAATATGCCTAGGCAAGGAAAGCCATAAACAGAGCAATTAGATTTAAATAAAAAGAAGACTTTTTATGTTCTCATAGGGGACAAATGGGTATTTTATTTCATGTAGGAAGTCTAACATGGATACTAACTGCATGCCTCTTTATGACACACAGTTAAAATAGCAGTTCTTTTGATGCTCCCAGCAAGGAAGCTCTTTTATCATTCAGTAATGTCTTTGCTTTTATACATTGGTTTTGTGGGCCTCTGGCCTCTATTTCTTATTCTGCAGACTAAAGCAAGAAGAAGAAAGCAAAAGTGTCTGAGGAACAATCGTTAGTCACAATGTGATGAGGAATTTCTTAGGAGAGCTACAGGAACAAGAAATACAAGATGGTAGTAAAAATCCATTCATTGAACAAGCACTTCATGCTCTACCTGCAGTGTGGCTGCCACAGTGCAAATGAGAAATAGAGACGGTGTGTTTTCCATCCACAGTGCCCTGTCAGACAGAAGGGCAAAGGTAAAAAAAAATCTAGAAATAATACTTCACAATTCAGAAGACTAACAGCAAAACTGTCAGCTTGGCTGTCCCAGTATGTATTGATTTAATATGGGATTTATCCGTTAAGACATACTAATTGATATACCAACCCATCACTGCAAATTAATGTTCACACCATAATCAGTACCATAAGAATGCTGCAAGTGAATTACAGCCCAATGCTATTGGCCACTAAAGAGAGTGAAACTCTCGATCCACCTCTGTATGTGATACAGCAGCACTGTAAAAGGTGTGCTGCTGTGGAGAGCTTTGGGGCCACTAGCACAAAAGGCTGGAGCCCACATGCATGTAGCAGTGGTTGCTGGACAACGAACAGGATCAGGTAAGGTGGTGAAGGGGGAGGTTCAAAGGAAGAGAGGGAGGATCAGGACAGGAAGTAGGGTGGGCAGCTGACATTTCAAGGGCAGGAGGGGGGTTGAATGGGCTGCAGCAGTACATGCTGGGATGCTATCCCCATTTTCCTGGGTCAATATGCCACCTGCCTATCTTTGGATTTATACCAGCAAAATAACTTGTGAATGTGAGAGGAGACCTAGTGACAACCTACTGAGGAGTAAGTAAAATATATTTTTACTCACCTCTTCCAGGTGCCCCCCCCCCACCATTGCATGAAGGACATGCTCAGTCAGCATGACTGCATGACAGAAGATGGTGAGGGACAGAATTGGGCTCTTAGGGTCTGACCTAATTATCAGTAGGCAGATATTACTGAATTCAGATACACCACAGAGCACCTGAGGTTTTTTCTAAACTTCCACTCAGAGATGTTGCTAGAGGGAGTGGCATCCGGGGCAATGACATTGTGTGATGTTGTGATGTCGTGAAGTCACTTCTGGATTGCGATAGTTACAACTCTGCAATCTTGTGGCCGCCCCGTTCCTTTTCCTTTAGCGATTCATCCTCCAAAGGAGAAGGAATGGGACAGCAACAAGATGGCAAAGCTGCTGAAAGGAGGCAGCCTCCACATACATGTAAGCATAGCCTGATCCTGAAGCTGCTGACATTGAAAAGATAGTTAAAATATCTTGTGGAGTTTTTAGAATACTGTTCATATAAATATAGGGGAGATTAATAATATTTTCAGCCACAATATCAATAACACACATACAAATAAGATTAAGTGCATCAATCCTATTTCTACATTCCATCATCTCATCACTTAAGAAGCAATCCATAAGTGAAACAATCCACTCTCTATGTGGCAAAGGAAATATACTATTATGGTGATACAATATTACTTGTCTTGTCACAGTGTGGTTCAGCATAATGAATTGTAGTAATTTCATATACAGGCTTTTCAAATGTAATTCAATACATGCAAGGGTGGGGAAAATTGGCAAAGCCCTTTTGTAAATGGAGGCATTCTGAAGTCTTTTATATATCTATATATGATACAGTAACAGGATCAAAGACCAATAAACTCTCTAAAGGTGCAGTCTTGATTATTATTTCTGAATTCTATGTGGGGGCTGGTACAGTAGCACCCCCCCCAAGTATCCTGGGGGGGTGTTCATTCTCAGCACTAGTGCTGACACTCGCAACCGCGGATAGCGGTGAACCCTATGCTTACTAAATATTGCACAGGAAGCAGACAGTTGTTCCTCTATGTTGTTCCTCCCTAAGAGTTCCCCTAACTTTATGTTGCTCATGAGAATTTAGCAGCAAACTGTTAGTGGCTGTGACTCCAAGGCATTCTGGGGTCCTAACTTGGCTGCTGGGAAGCATTTTGGGGCTGCCAGTATTTAATTGGCTGCAGAATAGCTTCAGAGTGGCTTCAAAATGACCACTTTTGATTCAAAATGGCTGCCAATGCAAGGAGTAGCTTGCCATAATATTGGCCAGTTGAATGTACGACTCAGTGAAAAGAGGGCAAACAAAACAAAAACAGTGAATCATAAGCACAGTGGGGGGAATCTGTAAACCACAGATAACTGAAACAAAATGGAACTAAAAGTTAATGTAGGCATGTAGAAGTAGGCCACTTTTTAACAATACATTTTCTGTGTGCTTTGTGGTTGAGAAGGGTTTTAGCAAAAAAAATTTCCAAGAAATTTTTTTGGAAATTTGGAAACACACATACAAATAAGATTCAGTGCATCAATTCTATTTCTAGATTCCAGCATCTCATCACTTGTGAAGCAATCCATAAGTGAAACATTCCACACTCTATGTGACAAAGGAAATATACTATTATGGTGATACACTGCTTGCTGTTTCATGTCTGTGAAGCAGCAGCAGCAGCAAAGGAAAGGCTGGCCTTGCTTTGTGTAAGGCCATTTATAGGCCTTGAGCTATTGCAAGACCTTCATTCATTCATATAATGCAACCACTATGAGAAACCAAATTGATATTTTGTGATGCTTATACTATTATATTTTTGGTTAAAATGATCTATTCTGACATAGGGCAGATTATAAAAGGGAAAGTAAGAAAGGGATTTAGAAGAATATCTATATGAGAGTAAATAGAGTTGGCTCTGGGCACCCAGAAGCAATTGACAAACATTAATCTAAATCAAAGTGCTCAAACCCCAGCCTGGGAGCCACTTGCAGCCCTCAAGGACTCCCAATCCAGCCTCTGGCCCTCCATAGACTTGCTGGAGCCTGTGCTGGCCCAGTGCAACTGCTCTCAGTGTGAGAGCAACTGTCTGACATAGGGCTCCCTCCACTGCTGTGGGACAAGGGCTCCCTCCACTGCTTGCTGTTTCATGTCTGTGATGCAGCAGCAGCAGTGAAGGAAAGGCTGGCCTTACTTTGTGTAAGGCCTTTTACAGGCCTTGAGCTATTGCAAAACCTTCATTCATTCATATGTTCCATCTCTAATATACTCATTTATGTAGATATATGTAAACTTATTCAAAATTGAAATGTAAATTAATTCTTTTTTATTCCCAGCCCCTGACACAGTGTCAGAGAGATGATGTGGCCCTCCTGCCAAAAAGTTTGGATACCCCTGATCAAAAAGAAAGCTTTTGCCTGTTTTCCTGTTGAAGCCCTGGTCAACCTCTTGAATGGAGAAATGATCCAGATATTGGCATGATCATTTCAAATCACTCTCTCCTGTTTGTTAGAGTCCATGTTGCACTTTTTGAGAAGATGAGGCTGATACAGCAGTCAAAGAGCAATGGTGGAGGAAAACACATAATAAATCTGATCAATCCTGCTTTAGAGCTCATTTTATCATACAGCAATGATGACCATGAAAAACTCTTACTTTTCCACTACTACTGCATTGACACAGAGTCACAGCCAAACAGCTTTGGAAACTGACATGCTTGTTATATCACAGTCCCCAGGAAGAGTTCTTCATGGTCCACTGTGCTCAGTTTGTAACAGAACAGTAGCTTCCAAGTCATGAGAAGTTGTGGTTCTGCTTTACTCTGCACTGGTCAGACCTTACCTGGAATACTGTGTCCAATTCTGGACACCCCACTTTAAGAATGATGCAGCCAAAGTGGAGCAGGTTCAGAGGAGAGTGACAAGGATGATCAGGGGGCTGGAGAACAAGCCCTACGGGGAAAGGTTGAGGGAATTTGGCATGTTTAGCCTGGAGAAGAGAAGGCTGAGAGGAGATACGATAGCTGTTTTCAAATACGTAAAGGGCTGTCATATGGAAGAAGGGAATAATTTATTCTCAGCTGTCTCTGAAAGTAGAACTAGAACAAATGGCTACAAACTGCAAGAGAAGAGATTTCGATTAGACATCAGGAAAAATTTCCTGACAGTCAGGGCGGTTCGGCAGTGGAACAGATTGCTGAGAGAGGTGGTGGACTCTCCCTCACTAGAGATATTCAAGCAGAGGCTCGAAAAGCACCTGTTGAAGATGCTCTAAGAGGATTTCCTGCCTAAGGCAGGGAGTTAGACTAGATGACCTATTAGGTCCCTTCCAACTCTATGATTCTATGGGGCTACTCAGATCTGCCCCCAGTGAAATGGTTCATGCAAATCCAAGCAGCCAGCTGTAACACTGAGCTGCCCGGGAGAGCAGTTAGGATCCTGCCTACATAGACATGGCATGATCCCGGGTGGAAACCTAGGCTCCCTCCTGGGCCCAGTCTGCCCACCAGCTAAAGGTGCTGCTTGAACTGGAGTCTTCCTGATTCGTAATTCAGTCTCTTAGGCTGAAATCCTATATCAGTTACCTGGGAGTAAGTCTCACAGAATTCAGTGGAACTTACTGCTAAGTGAACATGCACAAGATCATGCTGTCGTTCACTGTGCTTCACAAGTGTGCTTAAAAATGAAATGATTTCACTTCTTTTGTACAAAGTATTGAGATACAGCTTTTATTGGAGAGGTGAATATTTAAAGGGCTGGACTGAGATCTTACAAAATTCTCCTCTGTAGAAATTAACTAATTTGCATAAACTAACTAATATGCATTTTGGGACTAATAAATGTAGCTCAGACCAGCTGAATGATATGATCTATTCAGAGAAGGAGAAATTTAAAAATTAGGTAATAAAAGTGTGTGAAGTTTGAGCTGATGAGGACAATCTGGTCACATCTTAAAAAGGCACTGGGGACCACTTTCTCATATTTTTATTATAACTTATATCCATAACATCCATTCAGATTCAGCAGACCAATCAAGGAATGGGGAAGCTCTTGAAATCTTAACCAGAGAAAGCTAAACAATTAAAGTTCAGATGGATTCCTTGTTCAGAAAAAAATGTCAAAAACTAGATACCCATAATGCAGAGGTACTCAAAGCGTGCGCCATGTGGCCTATACATGCTTATCTGAATCCATGCAACTACTTCTAGGTACCCAAGATGACTTTTGGTTTATGTTTCTCAACCAGGTCGCCCCCCCCCCCCCGCATCATATAACAAACACCTTTAAAAAGTTGCAAAAGGAGTTTGGAATGGAATAGGAATATGAGGTCTTGACTAAATTCCGTACAGATGCGGGTTAGCAGGCAGCAGGATTTAGCCATTTATTTTTTTGAAATAAAAATTCCAGATATTTTGCCTGTAATAAAGGCAGTGTAAAATGACTGGCAGTAGAATAAATATGACTGAGACTATGGCCATAATTCAAAAGCTCAGAAACATAAATATGTGGCACATATATGCATGTTTGAGCGTGTGTGTGTGTGTGTGATCAGTTTCAAAGTATTTAAGATTACTTGAACATAAATCATATCTACAGCTCTTGTAAAGGCCATTAAGCCTCATTAACTCTACTTTAAGTGTCAGGATATTTTGGCAAAATCATTGCTCAGTTGCAGTACAATGATTGATAATCCAAAAATATGCTTCATAACTTACAAACATGTTCAAAGGAGTTTTACTGATGAATAATATCACAATAAACAATCTGTTACATATGCCACATTACAAAATAACTAGCTGTAACTGGGCATGAAGAATAAAAAATTAGATTCCTTACAATCTGCAAAAAACTGTTTGCCCTTGCAACGGAGGTAAGAATAAACATCATTTTACTAGTGAGCTCTTAATAGGGAAAAGGAGAACAACTGTTCATTTGTAGTCCCTGAATTATATCAATAGGAACACCGCAACCTTAAGTATACTTATTTGCTTGGAAATAACTGTAATCAGGGGGGTCATTCAAGTAAATATTTTTGTGGATGAAGTCATCTTTCTCTTATTAATAACTAGCTCATAACAGGGATGGGCAAGTCCATGTCAAGTCACGACCCGACCCTAATACAAGTCATAATGGGAGCACTTTCCGAATCACCAAGTCACCCTTTAGTGACTCAAAAGGACTCGTTGAGTCGACCCCCTTTAAAAAGCCCACTGTGGAAAAATAGGGCTGCTGCCGATGGGTGTGTGTCGAAGTTCTCTTTACTAACTCCCCTGATGGCCCCACCCATCTGTAAACAGGGCGAGAGGGGTGGGAGTGACTGCAAGAGAACAGGACAGAAGGGGCAAGAGGGAGGAGGGTCACAAGCAGCAGCTGGGAGCCTTACCAGGAAGATCTGATCCTTTGCAGCCCTACTCAGAAGTAGTCCCAATGCAGCCTGTCATTCAGTTAGGCTTCCCCACCAGCCATGGCAGAAAGCATGATGGCTATGAACTGCCTCCCACCCTACTTCCTCACCTCCTTTTCCCCCCAGCTCATCAAAAGGCAAGAACCCCCTTTGGGCTCTTCTTACTGCTCTCTCTCAGCCAATGAAAATACCAGACTGCCCATCTCTACTGTACTCAGAATTAGTCCCATTTGCACCAGTCATTCAATGAGGCTTCCAAATAACAATGGAGCCATGCACTGGAAAGCGGGATCACTACAAACCACCTCCCTCTAGCTTCCCTGCCTCCTCCCCCTCTCTGGGCTTTTCCAGCCAATCCTAAGGCAAGAACGCCCTTGGGCTCCACCTTCTGCCCTATCTCATCCAAAGAAAAAATGAGACTGTCCATCCTTTATCCAATGATCATCGGTTCCTTTAGAGCAGTGTTCCTCAAACTGTGGGTCGGGATCTACTAGGTGGGTCGCTAGCCAATTTCAGGTAGATCCCCATTCATGTCAATATTTTATTTTTAATAGACTTGATGCTACCATGGTATGTGACTGCATTTGGGGAAATGTTACAGACCTGTACTTTCAACAAGCTACAATGTATATTCTTTTAACAACATAGTCAACGGGACTTACTCTTGGGTAAGTGTGGGTAGGATTGCAGCCTAGGATGGTTAAAAATTTTCCTGCTCAATTATGTCACTTCCAGTCATGACATCACTTCTGGTGGGTCCTAACAGATTCTCATTCTAAAAATTGGGTCCCAGTGCTAAATGTGTGAGAACCACTGCTTTAGAGATGGAAAAGAGAGCCCGCTCCCACCTCCCGCCCGAAGCAAAAGCAAAGCATCAACCCGTCCCTGCCTCCTGGCTGTAACTTTCCTACTGCTTTCTCGGTCTGAATGATGGCCGCACAAGGTCTTTCACACCATGAGAAGAGTAAGCAAGGACACCAGACACAGACACCAGTGCACTTGCATGGGGAATCAGTGCCGAGTTAAGTGGCCTCAGACTCAAGTCAATACTCGAGACATCAGTGTAGGCGACTGGAGTCTCCATGAGTCAGCAAAAAACACTGATTTTCATGACTCAGACTAAAGTCACTTGACTCTAGTTCTCATTTCTGCATACAGGCCTTGTTTCCACTTTGGTCAGAAGTTGAACTCTAGGTTGTGTTTGCATCTTCCCCCCCCCCCCCCAAGTCACACATCCTAGAAGGAAAATGATAAACTCACTTTGTGTCTCTAGGATAATATTTGGTAATCCTCTCGTGCATTTTTCCATTGTATCTATAGTTTGTGTTTGCTCTCCTGAATGCAATTCCAGTAACTTCTGTAATTTTGTCCCAAAACATTGGATTATACCTGTATTTTACATTAACTTATGTAAACCTCATTATAAGTTGCTAGACATTCTCTGGTACCAGGGTACTAATCTGTATTTTAGCTGACACTGCTAGACCTGTTTATCAACATCCTGCTTGACTAAGAGGAATTCCCTTCATTCATACCCCAGTTACCCATGGATACATTAAAAGCAAACACCCCAAGGTACACATTTATCCCCAAACATTTTGCCTACACATAAGTAACTTTTCAATATCCTTAAATACTAAGGGGGTTTGACTAGCAAGGGTCACTCTACAGAGTGTCCAAACACGGGGCCACTTTCTTGAGTGTCCAAACAAAGGGTCACTCCCTGAGTGTCCACATGCTGCTATAGGACACAGTGGTTAGGGCATTAGAGACATTAGTTATTTGATTTTTCTCTATAAACCGCCTTGTAAACTTCGTTGAAATGCAGTATATAAATACTGTTATTATTATTATTGTTAATATTATTATTATTGTTAATAATAATATTGTTAATAATTGTTAATTAATAATAATAACTATAATTTCTAACTATAAATAACTATAATAATAACTAACACTATAATTATTTATTAATTCTTTTTTGTATGTATTTTGTGTCCCTTTTCCTAAAGCAGCAATCATTATTGGAAGATTTCTCTCAGTCTCTTCTTTAAGTAAAAGGAACTTCTACAGAATGCTGGTTTGGCATCCAGACTTAAGATCCTAACAGTGGGAGGCTTGGAGGGGGACAAGGGGGCAAATGCCCTGAGCACTGAGTCCGTGTGAAGCTCCAGCCTTCTGTTGCTTCCAGCGTGATCTTAAGCAGAACTTCTGGTTTCCTTGAAGTACTGTTTAAGAATGTTAGGACTTTCTCAGTTGATCCTGGCATTGTGCGAGGCTCTGGAATGCTAGGTAAGCAGGGGGTGACATTGCGTGGGGGGGAGCACTACAGATCTTTGCCCTAGGGCACAGCAAGGGGAAGGTCCATTACTGGATCCCAATGTTCCAATAGGGCTATATTGTAATAATTCCCCTGAACAAAAACAACTTTTTGGTAACACTAACACTGTTAGTAACACTAACACTAGCCCAAGCTCCAACTAGGATCCTACAGAGAACTTTAATCTGGAATCTTTCCCATATTCTAAATCAATATGGATATGTTTAGGGACCGGTCTGTGTCTTGTCACAGCTCCTCCCCACTGGGCCTTGTGCCCGCTTAAGGCTGATTAGTTTTCCTTGGTTGACTCACCAGTACAGCACACAAAAGTCAGAGTCCAAAGTCAGTAAGCCAAGTCACAGTCCAAGGTCAGTCAGTCAGTCCAATCAGTCAAAGGTGCCAAGTCAGAATCCAAAGTCAGTAAGCCCAGTCAGTCCAAGGTTGGTTTGTCAGTCAGTTCAATCAGTTAGTTAGCCTCTCCTCTCCACATTCACTCCTCCTACAACCCACAATCCTTTCTATCTCAGGTGCTCCTTATATCCTGAGGGATCTCCTTTAGCCTCTAGTGACTGCAGCTGTGCAGCACACCTCCAGCTACCACCTGGGCCTTAATCTTGCATTCACTTAGAGCAAGGGGCACTGTGGACACCACACCCTATCTCCTCGGTAATATCTTCCGCAATGTCACTACAGTCTGGCATTAAAGGTCAGGCACAACAGGCAACTGACAAGGTTTCAGAGCCCTGAAAGCCTCTGCTGCAGATCCCTGGAGCAATGTCTGGAAACTACAGCTGATGCCAAATGCAGCTGCACTAGTGCTTGCCAGGGTCAGGAGGTGAGTCACTGCAACCTTCCCAAGCCCCTAAGTGGCAGCCAAAGGGAGCCCCCTGAAAGAATCAGGTCAGCTCCTACCACCTTCCCTCCCTTCCTCAGGGTGTATACTTTTGCCCATACCAGTGGCTCTTCTGCTTTCCTCTAAAAGGGGGGGGGGCAAACTTTCAGCTTTAGGGATCCTGTACCTTTAACAATAGTATAGAAGAGGGAATTTCAGCAGGTATATCTTGTCATCTCACAGATGACAAGCTGCACCTGCTGAAATTCTCTCTCCTACACAATTGTTAAAGATCCAGGTTCCCTAAAGTTGTGATTCAACTGGAACCCACAGTTCAAGTCCCCATTTAACTGGTGTAGACCTCACTCCCCTAGCACAAAAATGTGCAAAGGGTCAAGACAGTGCAGCTTTGGATAGTCTCGTGGCTGCTCAGGATCTGTGTAGTTTAGAAACCTTTCCTTGGATGAGGACGGTTTTACACACCTTGAAACCAGGCACTCCAATGCCAAAAAATGTACCATAACACTGAACAATATGAAAATGAGAGCCCAGCTGCTTTCTTGGAAAGAAGGAAATTAATGGCCCTGTTAGCAGGTGCAGTTCCTTGGATAAATGGCCAGTATGACTTCGATAGACCAGATTTCATATCTGGAGTTTATGATGCTTTAAATAAGCAAACTAAAATTCATCTTGGCCTGATCAATACTGCCCATCTGACCTATGCTAGACTGCAACTTAAGCTTGCTCAAGTATCTGAATTGATGAGAGTTACTGGAACGGGGTGTGCAACACATGAACAAGAGGATTTCAATCCAGAACCAATCCAGGCTGTAGCCTTCTCTAATTATGACCCTTACTCCCCATATGAAAACGATAGTCAAAATTGGGAGAGAAATGGGAACCAGGATTTCAATCCATTTTACAGTCAGAATCAGGGCACAGCAACAGAATACAAGCCCAAAACTCATGAGCCTGTAGCAATGAGCTATAGCAATGAGCCTGTAGCAGCAGTTCAACAGGTAGAGCCATCTGCCTCAGAACCAGTTTTCCCCATGATGTTCTTCAGTGCTTGCACTTCCAAGCCCCCTCCTAGCAGAAATCAAGTTTTTTTGACTATTAATGGAAAAAAGATACGGGGACACATAGATTCTGGAGCCAGACTGACCTCAATTCATAGAAACTTAGTGAAAGAATGTCAGATTTTACCTGGAGAAACATATAAGGTAAAGCCTTATGAAAGTCCAGAGATTTTTGTACCTAAAGCAAAGGTGCATCTAGAATTTAAAGGATGGAAAGGTACACGTGTTGTGGCTGTACATTCAGACACGCCTACATCATTTCTTTTAGGACAGGATTTTTCTGATGTTTTGAACAGGCAGAAGTATAATAGGAAAGCTCCAGTAGGCAGAAGTCCATATGGACACATGGCTGCTAAAGCAAGAAGAGAGCAGTCTTCAGTCATCTCTTCCATCAGCCAAGAAGAAATAACTTTCAAACCTAGAATTAGGGAAAAAGGAACCATAGGGAGTGGAAGATTTCCACTCCAAAGAAGACATTATCGTTGGAGGAAAGACTGAACCATGCGTGTGTAAAATGCATTTTAAAACTTATTAACATTTTTTTTTTCTTCTTTGATGCTAAAAGTTTAGATTATAGTGGCCGTTGGAACTCCCTGCCACTGTGCCAGCAACAAAAGTTTTACTAATAACTTTATGTTTCCTTGAAACTTTCTAGATCTTATGTAAGCAATGCAAGAAGTCAATGCATTGTTCCTAATGAAAATAAAAGCAGGAGGAACCCTCCTAATCTTGGTGCCTCAGGGCATGCACAGAGTGCAAACGAGTAGTAATCTTTTGTGTTTTTAATTTTTTGTTCCAGCAACTTAAAGCAAAACCTCCAATGCCTAACTTAGCAAAGGCTATCTTTTGTTTTAATTTTTTTTTATCTCAGCAGCAAGTAAGGACAAAGGGAAGTACGAGGACATGTCCTCCAAAGGACAAATGTCCTCCAAAGGACAAAATTTACTTAAATCTCAAATTCCTTCACAGGAGCTAAGCAATGAGCCTATATGAAGTGATTTCCTTTTATAGTACAAGTATTCTCAGGACAATTTATTTTGTTTATTTACAAATAATACCTCACTTTGCCTGTTGTATGTCACCCACAACAGACACTTTAACTGATGGACAGTGCGAGACTCAGAATGTTTATCAGCCCTTCTGATTCTCAGTCAAGTCCAGTTTATAGAGAAATTGACTATCCAATGCTAATCTGATACGCAGCACAAATTGGGTGATAATAAATTTCAAAGTCAGTTTTTCTCTCTCTCTTCTCTCTCCCTCTTCACAATCTCTATACACTTTATGCATGTAAGCTGTATTCATGTAAATGTAATCCCAACAAATCTACCTCATGTATTCTGTTCCAAGCAAGGCAACCTGAGATGCAGTAAGCAGAAGGAGAAGTTTTTGCATCAAGAAACATTTCTCTATGAACTCTATAGCTAAAACCAACAGATCTCCAAGCAAGACAGAGTTATGGTTTTTCTTAAAGTTGTTTTTTTAATGTGTTTAACTCTTGGTACCCTCAGAAATCATGAATGCTCAGCATTATCTGGTGTGCTTGATGTTTAGTAGCTAGGCGGGGAAAGAAAGAAAAAGACACCTCAAGCATCCATCTGTGGACACAAGTTGAGCAACCTCGCATCCCTGTAAACTCTGGCATGGACTGCAAGACAAGCTGGACCCGTGCTCTGTTGGACTGTACCTCTCTTGGAAGCAGCATGGCTGTCAGAACAATCTGACTTTTCACTCAGCCTGTGGACTCTCTCTCAGCGAGACAGCAAGGCAACAAGGTGACTGCACGCCATGGCGATTGCTCCAGATGAATAGGTCCAAGGTATGCAACGGGATCCACAACCTTCTTGAGTTCCAGCTGTGCCAGACGACACCCCTTCGAGGAAGACCACAACTTCGCCACCCTGATGCTGGTGACAAGCTGCTCTGTACCGCCCCACACACAAGGCACCATACTAATGAGCTGTGTTTTTAAGCATACATGATTTCTCAAGTACAAGAGATTTTATTATGTTCACAAGATATTTTTATTATTGATGTTTTTGGTTTTTTTTGCAATAATCTTGTCTCAATGTGTTTTGCTTAGTTTGATTTGGTGTGGGGCCATGAGACCACTCACGTGACAACAAGGCGGGGAATCCTGTTACGTGAAAATCCCCTTTTTCCCTTCCAAGTTGTGTTTTTATATCTAGTTATGTATTTTGGACTAAAATGCAGGCCTAAAACTTCTCTTTCAGGCCACAAAAGGAGTCAAATCTTAAGCTCACTCATCTCTCATGTTGATTGTCAGTCTGGGAAGACTCATTTTCTCCAGAGACACTGGAAATGTCTTTATTGTTTAAGTCAATCACTGAATATGCAAACACCTTAAAGGAGGAGGACTTTGGCAGCAAAGTCTACCACCTATTGTTAACTAAATTACAGCCATTAAGCCACCTCCAGCCTCAAATTCTGTAGCAACAGGAAGTAAGCTACTCCCCCTCCCCCAGAGCCAAGTTTTGCTGATAACTGAGTTCTGGACTCTTCCACCTTTTCTTTACATACTCCACGTGTACCATTGTGTGTTACTGAGCATGCCCACAGCTCTGGGATACTTCCGGTCAGTTTAGATCAACTTCCAGGTCCAAGACAAATCTTATAAGAGAGAACTCAGAGCACATGCGGTCTCTCTCTGACTGCCCATCGGCCGGAGTGGCCAGACTCTTCCTCCAACTCTCCCCCCCCCCCGGACAGGTAAATATATCATTGCGTCTAAACTTCCCCCCTTCTTCCCTACCTATTCCTCCCTGCTCCCCCATCTTTAGTCAGCAACTGGGTTTAGCAGATTAAGGAACCCCTATAATACCTCCCTACTTCCTGTCCATTTCTGATTCTTTTTCGGATGCACCCAAAATACACAGCACACGCATCCACCACTAGTTAGGTACACCAGATCAGTACTAGAAATCTATACTTATCGATTCTCCATGTGTATTATGTTTTACCTTTGTGTATTTTTGCAATAAAAATATAATCCTTTGATTGAAAGTTACCTTCCTCCCAATCTCCACATTAAGCTAAACAAGGGATTTCTTTGCTCTACGCTGTCTTGTATCCAGCCTATGGTCCCAAAAGTTTCCAGAAGGCTAATATAAATAATTCCCCTAAACAAAACAGCCTTTTTGGTAACACTTCCTCTCCTCTATGGGTGATGAGGTAGAAAAGCAACATTTGGTAGTGGCAGACTGCTAGTAGGAGACAGCGGGACCACATCCAGAGCATGTTGCCAAGGATTTCCCCTTCGAGATAGTTCATCATAATATAGAAATTATTTCAAGACCCAAGGATAATTTTCTACTCTTGTCAAATCAAAGAAGTTATAATAATGCCAGCAAGAATTAGGGGATGGGAGCAGAACAGGAAAAAGGAGAGGAGTCTTGTTGAAATGGTGTGCATTGATGCGGATCTTTATATTGAAAAATGTATTGGGTCCGTGTCATTAATATGGTTGGCATTTTTTTCCTTGCAGGATTATGGTGTCTTTAGCACCTGAAAAAAGAGGAGGGGGCAGAAATCCAAAGGCAATTTTCTATTTTGCCTCCCAACTTTACTTGAATTTCTGTCTACATTGTTTACAAACTCAGTTAAAACATTAAGCATCTATGGATACAAAAGTCCTTTTGTTGATACATGCCCAGGGTGGGTGGGAGGAGACAGATTGATGAAATTTGATATATGTAATTATACCAATGTTGTTTTTGTAAGTTGCATCATACAATAAACTTGGCGTTCTTTGGAAACTTTGTAATAGGTTTTTTTTAATGAGAGGTAATGTAATTTTATCAGAGATAATAAAAATGCTTCCTCCAGATTCTCTTTGTGTCTTAGAAAACCTGAGTGCACTCATTATAATACATTAAATTATCTTTCTGAACAATAAATAAAAGCACAAAAAGTCACGGACATGCCAATTCAATTTAGAATTGCTACTATCGGTACTGTGTCCAAACAGAATGGAATAAATTACATTACTTCGGAATAGCTATTGTTTTCTGAACATGTTGCTTGTACTCCACTCCCCTTTATTATTCCATGAATGTTAAATGCATTTAAGGTGTCTCATGTCTCAGAACAAAAGTCAAATTATCCAAAGTGTGTCTCTAGGGGGCAAGTCCATCAGACTGTATGTAGTTGTGAATTCATAGACCCTCTGTGTCTCATTCCTAAGGTATGTCTGCTCTAACAGCAAGCTCACTTTACTTAAACAGAATGGATATAACATTTATTTTATACGCATGTGGGATCCAGGATGGACAAATTCAGCACGGCTTGACTCCAGTTGAGTCATGAGTCTCCATCCCCCATGACCTGAGTAGAAAACAAGTCCTAATGGGGGCACTTTCCAAGTTGGCTGGAGTGTTTTCGCAACAAGAAAAGACTCAAGTCTCAAGTCGCTCCCTTTAAAAAGCCAACTGTGGGGGAAAAACGGGGCTGTGTGTATGTGTGTGTTTGTGTCAGAGTGTTCTTTAACCACTTCCCTTCTGCCCCATTCCATCTATAAACAAGGCAGGAGGTGGTGGGACAGGCTGCATGAGAGCAGGGACAGAATCGGCAAAAGGGAGAAAAGTCATGCGCAGCAGCTGTGAGGCTTACCAGAATGACACAGTCCTTTGCAGTTGTACTCAGAAGTATTCCCACTGCAGGTCATTCAAGGGGGCTTCTTCCCCTCAAGTAACAATGAAGCTCACAGCAGCCATGTGATTGGAAAGTGTGAATCTCTATGAACCCTCCTCCCCTCTTCCCTGCCTCCTTTTTCCCTGGGCTTCTCCAGCCAATCCTAAGGCAAGAACCCCCTTAGGATCCCCCTCCTGCTCTCCCTCATTCAAAAAAACAAATCAGTCATCCCATCCTTCATCCAATGATCATCGGCTCCTTTAGCGATGAGCAAGAGAGCCTGCTCCTGCCTCCCGCCCAATGCAAAAGCAAATATTAACCTTTTCCTGCCTCCTGGTCGGAACTTCCCTGCTGCTCACCTGGCCTGAATAATGGCCCCACAGTATGCAAGCACACCCAGACACAGACAGACTCGAGTCTGCATGCATAGGGACTGAGTGCAGTCAGGGGCCCTTGATTCGAGTGTTTCTTCAAGTTTTCCACATGTGCAACTTGAGAGTACATGAATCAGTGAAAAACAATGATTTTCGCTACTTGGACTCAAATATCATGACTTGAGCTCCCATCCCTGGTGGGATTCAATAAAAAACTTTACTCCCACACACAAAGCTTAGTTTTCTAGCTAAAAATCATCATGCCTTATCATGTATAAGCATCAATTACTTATTATGCCCAAAACACATAGGTAAGGCAGCCTAGAGCCTGAGCCAGGACGAATGGGAGAGAAATCACTCCCTCACCATACATTGATTCAGCATAATTAGCTTGACAACACAACAGTAAAGAGTTATCATGGAATTCACCAAATCTTATTTACATGAAGAAACAATAAAACAGTGTGAGACCAAAGGAATGTGAACAATGTTCCAGATCTATAACAGCAACACAAAAAGAAAGCAAACTCAAAGAGAATTTTGCTGCTGGAAGATTGAGGCCCAAATCCTAGCCCACTTTCCAGTACTGGCATAGCAGTGCCAATGGGACGTGTGCTGCATCCTGCAGTAGGTGTCACTGACAGAGGCCTCCTCAAAGTAAGGGAATGTTTGTTCCCCTACCTTGCAGCTGCATTGCCCTTATGTCGGTGCTGGAAAGTGGGTTAGGATTGTGCCCTCAGTGACTAAAAGTTTGTTCTTAACTAACCATCCTGATTTTCCACACTGGTACAGAGCTAGAAGGAGCCAAAAAGTTCATGCACAGTATTTTGGCACATGATGGTGAGACTGAAGCAGTATCCAAAGAGTCCCAGATCAAGTTAATGGCCCAATGATAATTAGGCTTTACAACTGTTGTGTGTGCTGCAAACAGCCATTTCCAAACCACTGCCACAAATGGTGGTGGTGTTGACAGCCTGCTGCTGCAACTGGTTACCTGCAAGAGTGCAGGTAAGCCGGAGCAGGCAGCAGATGGTGGGAGGTATGGGAAGAGAGGAAGGAACATCAGAGTGTCTGGAAAGGACATAGAAGTGCATGGATTCTGGGACCTCTGACATGCACCAGGATCCTACCCCATTATCCCTCCTCATTCCTCTTCCTTACTTCCTTCGGTTCTGTGCCAGCAAAATGGCTAGTGCATAGCTGTGGAAACCCACTGAGGCTGCAAATGTTCAAAAAATGTTCCCTTGCCTCAGGGGGACATCCACACAGCCCCCTCCCCCCACAGGATGCAGTACATGCTCTGTTGGCGTGGTTGCATCAGCAGAGGGTATTTAGGATTGGGCTGTTAATTTAGCTAAGTGTTTTCCACTACAGGCAGAGCAGAATCTTGAAGAAGAGTATCTGAAATACAAGGGAAATGTATTTGAAACTTCCTGTAAAGATGAGATCACAAATCAGTAGAAAAGAAAAGCTGTTAACCCAATTCTACCTAAATCCCCAGTGATGCAGCAGCATCAGTGAGGCTTCCACTGCATCCTGCAGAGAATTTCCAGCTGCTGGAAGTCTCCTAGGGGTAGGAGAATATTTGTCCCCTTGTCCCAGCATAAGGCCCAGCAAATGCTTTTCATTATGTACTGCAGAACTCTAAAATGAACACCCAATGAAGTACGCAAAAGCCATTGAACAGTCTAAAACACTATATAAATGCTAACTATAGTTTTCTTTTAAGCCATTTCTGCCCAACATTGCATATATGCAGCAAAGACCAAATGTGTACACCTGTGGGCTGGGCAAAAATGGGTTTTATATATATGAAACTTTGGGCACAATCCTGGAAAAGACTTGGGCCAGCACAAGTTGCTTGAGCTAGCCCAACGATGTTGCAAAAGTGCCATAAAGCACTTTTGTGCCACCATCTGAGGAGGGAGGCTGGCACACGTCCATGCACCAGCTTCTGGATGCCAGCCCAAGAAGCCCTATGTGGCCAGCAGATGAGGTAAGCCTGCGCTGGTGCAGATGAGGTAAGTCAGGCTGGTGCAGGGTGTTTCAGGGCAAGAGAGGGTGGGCAGCTGGTGGGCCTGTGGGCGGGCGGTGAGCGAGTGGGGGTGGGGCCAGGAACTGGCACTTGTGCTGGATCCCAACCCTGGTCTCAGGCAGCCTGGAGCAGCTCCAGGCTGCTCAGATCTGCACTACTTCTTCAGGTGGCGCAGATCTAAATAGCCCCCATTGGGGCTGCTGCAGTGCGACACGGGGTAAGGGGAAACGATTCCCCTTGCCTCGGACTGAGCAACTTTTGGTCCCAACCCTTCTCTGGATGTGGGGCAGGTCAGCCAGCCTTCCTGCTCCAAGGGGGGTTAGAATTGGGCTGCCCATCATCAAAGTCTCAAACTACATATCTAAAACAACGTGGATTTCCACTCAGTTCAAAATTCTGCTGCTTTTCTTGCTTGTTGATTCCCTGAGCTGTCAAAGAGCTTTGGCTTGTGTCATCACTTATTTTTATAAGATGTCCTAGTGGCATGAGGGGCTACCAACTCCTGACAAAGTTCTGAGGAGCCTTTCAAGGTAATAAGAAAAACATTTTTCCCGTTAGCTCAATATCCATGCTCACATGGTAGTATGTTTTTATTGCAATGTTTATTCTGTTTCATAATGATACGGTTTCAAATATCTGTAATAAATAGCCTTGCACTCTATGTAAAGATGGGTGGGAAGGAAGAACTGGTTGAGGGGAAAGTGGAGAGGAGGACTTGCTGCAAGAAGCAGACATGACCAGAGTTGGCCACTCCAGCAGAAGCAAAGTACTTATTTTGTTATCGATATTTTGTTACTTTTTGGCTGGTCATACTAAAAGGCATTGCCCTACTTTGGATTTTTCTTCTGCTTGATCAAAATGATCACCTATAATTTCATGATAACATGGTAAGGCATTGTTACAGTGAAGAAAGAGTAGCTTTGCCATTATCTGCCATAGTTTAAGGACTACATGACTGCTCTCACATTTGAATGATTCATCGAGGGAATGGTCAACCACTTTTTTCTTTTTAAACTTATATTTCAAAAATGTCAAAATGTTTCACTGGCATTGGTAGGGAATCGTATCACTTATCACTACTGATAACACAATTGCTATTTAATAGACATCCATGACAAACCATCACCCTGCACACAAAAGTCAATATCATAATCAATACACCAGCCGAGGCAAAAGATTACACTTTCCAACTGTCAAAATGTTACCATTGGGATGCTGTGAAATGTGATATCTTGAAATGGAAGTACTTGCTTCAGAAAGGACAGTTCAGGAGATTTTGATTATGCAAAAGTTGTCCTACCAGCTGAAACCTGTTATGGGCCAAGGAAAATCTGAAAATGGTTTCGAGCCCAATCCTAAGGGCTTCAGCACCAGTGATATGTTCAAACTGCCAGTGCTGGCTGTCACAAACGTGCCATAAAGCACATTTGCAGCACCCTCAGAGAAAGTGGCATTGGCGGGGAGGCCTCCGCCACCCTGTCAGTGCCACCAAATAAGCCTTGGCCACTGCCAGCGAAAAGTGAGCAGTGCAGGGGTGTGGGGAGGGTGGAAGGAGGGCATGAGGGAGGCGTTCTAGGGCAGGAAAAGGACAGGGAGGGCAGAACAGAAGGAGAAAGTGGCCTGGGAGGGTGTGGGACAGGTGGAGGCCTCCTTCACTGGAAGCCTAACACAGGAATTCTGAAGTCCAGGGCGACCAGATCTAATGGAGGACAGGGTATCTATACCTTTAACCATTGTACAGAAGAGGAAATGTGGGCAGGTGCAGCTCAACATGGAAGGGTTTAAAAAGCTGCACCTGTCCAAATTCCTTCATCTGTACAATGGTTAAAGGTATAGGCACCCAGTGCTCCATTGGATCTGGTCACCCTGCCCAAGTCTGCACCAGCAATTTAGCTGGCGCAGACTGGAGAAACCACATTGCAGAGGCTGGGACTTTACTCAGGGGAAGGGAACAAATCTCCCCTTCAACCCAGAAAACCTCAGGCAGCTTCCCTGGCCCCACAGGATACAGAGGCAGCAATTTCAGTGCCAGGGAGCTTAGGATGGGGCTTTTAAATCTCCTTTACAGATGTCTCTGAAACATCCACTTCCTGGCTCAGAAATACTAATCTGGGGAGAGTGGGGACCTGCAAAGCTCACTTCAAATGCAGGACAAGTATTACAACCTTGGAATTTCTGGCTGAGTTCTGAATTAAAACTAAAGATGTTCAGTTCAGTTCACCTTTCTTCCTCTCCACAATTCTCCAAGCTTTTTTCCAACCACTTGCCTGGCTGGATCAGGAGGAAGGAGGTCACTTCTCCCCACAGTACCTGGAAGCTGTGGGTAAGACCTAGTGTGTTTTTTTGAGTAAAACCTAGTAAGTTTTGAGTAAGACCTAGTGTGTTTTTTTGAGTTAAAAAAAAAATAAGACGGTGTCTTATTTTAAGGGAAGCATGGTAGATAACTATAAGTGATACAATTCCTTAATTACCTTGAATTATTGCTTTATGCATTTCTACTTTTTCAACACAATATTTAATTCCATCTACTACCAATATAGCAACAGTAACATTAATTACAGAAACACTACAAAGAAACCTTTACAAAAATTTTGTATAATTTCAATCTGTAACTCAAAACATATAACCATTTCTCAATTAAAATGTTATACAGGTATAACCTAAATATCCACAGATTTTTCACCCACGGTTTTATCTCAATGAAAATTTCACATTAAAGGAAAAAAGTCGTTTAACAATAGTCTCATTAATGCGAGAGAGGGCAGCCGGCTGACAATCCATCAATCATTCTCTCTCTGGACACTTAGAACAGCTTCACTCCAAGGCAAGAGACCCCTCCCTTCCCCCTAAGCATGTGAAAGAAAGATAATCACTTTGCATTCTTTCCCAGTGCTGTGCTCTGTGTAAGGGAGGGGTCATTGGCCTTTCTAAGTGCCTGGACAGAGACTGATAGATAGATTGTCTGCCTAAAGACTCTGTCTTACATTACAAAGGTCAGCAAGGCTGTTCTTAAATTGTCAAGCAAGGGACATTGTTTTTAAATGGATTTGCTTTAATGAGCAATTTTAGATTGTGAGCCCTATTGGGACAGGGAGCCATTAGTTATTTGATTTTTCTCTGTAAACCGCTTTGTTAACTTTTTGTTGAAAAGCGGTATATAAATACTGTTAATAATAATAATAATAATAATAATAATAATAATAATAATAATAATAATAATAATGAGATTTTTCCCATCCATGTGTGTTCTGGGAATGGAACCTTCATGAATAATGAGACTCAACCTGTACACTAAATTTTTTTGTTCTCTCTCAAATGGATACCATCCATGAACAGTTTCGATGTGTGATTAACTATTTGTCTACAACCTCAGTGATGATGCTTCAAGATTTATTCAAAACAACAGAAAATGAGAAACTTGTTTCATACATTTATCCAACTCCCAACATTGCCATCAGCAAAAATCTCAGCATTCATGACATTGTGTGTTAGATAATACATTCACAACTCTATAGCATGAGCTAGGGAAATACTTTTGGGGGGGGGGGATAGAGCTCTGGTTCTCTTTAATCTATCCTACATGACATGAAGAAATTCAACTGGTGACACTTTCATCACTGCATTTTCATCACATATTGCATTTCTACCTCTCGTACAGCTGTTGAAGGCATAAGAACTCTGCCAGGAAAAAAAGATGACAAATTTAAATGGTGGCCAAATGGATTCTTAGATCCTGCTGAATACAATGGGATGCCACAAGTGTCAGGAAAAAAATATGACAAGTAACTAGATGAAATGACAGAGGTGGGGGAAATTTTTAATGAAAAAGTATGCTGTCAAGTTTTAAAATGTTTCTGTTTTGTTACATAAAATATCACAGTTGGAGCTGAGTCAGCCCTATGAGGATTTTAAAGCAGGCATGAAAGCAGTTATTGCCAAGGACCTCAGACAGCAAGTTAAACGCAACATTATTGCCAACAAAAGTGTGAGTTTATTAAAAACATAACACTGAAACAGATGCTATTGATTTGTTATTCGGCTTAATGACTTTCTCTGTGCTATCATAACCATGGTAAACCTTTTCAGGATTTGAGTAATGCAAGCACTGGCTGGCTAGTTATTATATTACCCTTTCTAACTCTGGCTTGGATCCAAACATCCACTTGTGGAAGTACAGGCTTGCCCCCTTATCCATGGGGGTTCCATTCTGCACCACTCACCCCGTGGATAGCTGAAACTGCAGATATGGGCAAACACCTGTCCCCGCAATCCCTCTTAGGTTTCCCTGGGACTCCCAATACCTTATAATGTATTAAAAATAGCTTCTGGTTTCACAGAGAAACCGGTAGTCACATTTGTTTTAGCCTCAGAGTTCAGTCTGATATCCTTGGACTCTGCAGAGCTCAGAGGTCTCTCTGGAGGTGAGGGGAGCAGACCTCCTCTTGCCTCCCAAGGCAGTGCACGTGCTGGGGGGGCACCTGGACTGATTCGGGGATAAGTGAATCTGCAGATATGGGGGATGCCCTGTACTTTCACTCTTGCATACGGAGAAGCAAAAAATGTTCATTGATCCCTGCAGCCACCATATCCCAGTTTATAGTGCTCATAGGGTCCCTCTAGAGATACTCTTCTGGGGCATAAAAGGCTGCAGCTGTGGGGAGGGGGGGACTGGTGACACTGGTGCCTGAATTTAAGTGCTTCTGTTTACAATATAAACAGTACACAGGTTGAGCCTCATTATTCGCGTGGGTTCCATTCCAAGCACTCACATGGATGGCAAAAAATGCACCATAGCAAATCAATTTAAAAAACAAAGTTTCTTTGCTCTGGTGATTTAAAAACAGCCTTGCTGACCTTTGTGATATAAGATAAGAGTCATTAAGAAGACAATCCATCAATCAGTCGTCCTCCAAGCGTTTAGAAAGGCGCTTCACTCAGTCCCTCCCTTCACCAATGCAAAGTGATCACCTTTCTTTCATGGGCTCAGGGGGAAGGGAGGGGTCACCTGGAGAGAGAAGGATTGATGGATTGTCAGCCAGCTGCCCTCTCTCTCACACACACATTAAGGAGGCTATTGATAAAGAATTGTTCCATTTTTTAAACTGATTTTTACGGGGTGCATTTTTCCCCTTCTCCAGGGATCAGCACATTCCTCCTCACACATTCCAGCACATTTGCAGGGGCCATTCGTGTTGAGTCAAATCCATGTATAACAAGGCTGGACATGTAATCTAAACTGGGCTCCTGTGCATTTTTAGTGTAAATCACCATACAGTGTTACAATATAAGATATACAAGGGGGCCAAATCTGCAGATTCCATATCTGCGGATTAATTTATCCGCAGATTGCATCCAACCCCCCCCCCCAGCATTTTTAATGCCTTATTGGGAGGACCGAGACAGCCCTCTAGCACTGGAGCATTTAAGAATACATAATATCAGATAAACAGTGCAGCAAACAGAAATATAAACTCTCATATTATTAGAGCTGCAAAGAAACTACCTTGGCTCACTATTTAAATACCTGTTTATTTTTTTAAGTGGGCTGCAGATTTTTCTGAGCAATTCCTGAAGCAAAGGTTGCTTTAGGGAAGAAGAACCACTTTCACCAAGCCTGATTAGTTTTCCACTAAGTGTTACAATTTCAGTTTTAGGCACCATCAAGATAGAATACTAAGATACACAGGAGGATTGCGGTTAAGGAAAAAGAATAGCATTAAAGCTGCGGTATTGATGGACCAAAATTGATGAGATGATCTAGAAAAATGAGTAGGTCACATCTGCAGTTTATACTCATTTTATCAGATGTACACAGGAAGTTACTGGTGCCATCCCACTGCTATAACAGATTACGACAGCAGGGAGAAATAAACACAGAAAAGCAGAAATGGGTTCATCTGTACAAATTGAGAAATATAAATAAAAGCACAGGAACATCAAAACAGAAATAGTGATGAATTTAAGCAATAGTAGGGCACAGATACATTTTAATAGCTTCTCTCTGCTTGCAATACTTATTTACACTCCTCTTAATACACATAGAGATTATGCACAGAATTACAGTAGTGGAAACCTCCATTTAAACTAGGGATGAGTTGAAATGGGATGGAATTTTTGCAAATGTATGTGCCAGCATCAGGCAATGCGAGCTCTTTTGGCAATTTTAGGGATTGCCATGATGCGATAAACATACTCGTCTACACAGGAAACACCACCCTGCACAGACTTAGTTTGCGCTCAGTGATGCCACATTCCTAATTGGCAAGGGCTACTCATATAATCAGTCTAGGAAACATTGTTTATGCTCATGTTCTTGGTCAGCAGATCAAGCAGTATATCAAATCTGCTGCTGTAGAGGGTGAGAGCCCCTCATTCCCAGAGAAGAAGGCAACATATGAGTTTCCTGAAGTCCCAACGATAACATGGGCACTATGGGGGAAATTATGAGGGATGCATCTGCAAGTGGTTTCCCCCACAACTCCATTTAATTCCAACAGAGCAGCAGGAGGATAGGACAGTTGGTGATGCAGTTGTCTAGGCTAAGGCAGAACCGCTTTCTCTTCAAGAAGACCTGGATGTCTTGCAAGGGCTGATCTGCCCCCACTTTATATGGCCAGTTGGGGGAGAATGCCATGGAAATAAGGCACCTGGTGAACTGTCAGGGTGACCAGATACAATGGAGGACAGAGTGCCTATATCTTTAACCTTTATATAGAAGAGGGAGCTTTGGCAGGTGCAGTTTTCCTTCCATGTTGAGCTGCACCTGCCAAAATTCCCTCTTCTATACAGTGGTTTAAGATATAGGCACTGTCCTCCACTGTATCTGGTCACCCTGACAGTATATGAAGTATTCATTTTTTAACATACCCAGAACTACTTGTTTTTGCTGCAATAGACTAACAGCATGGCATATCCAAAGAATAATGGGTAGAACAGATTCTGGAATAATGGTTTTATTGGGTAACATTTTAGTGGGGGTCCAAAAATGGAAATGATGAACCGTTGGTGCCGCTCTAATTTAGATTGTTCATATCTTTAGAACTGAAAGGCATAATTAATATAACAATAACACAGAAATTAAAGAGAAAACACTGCAAATAGTCTTACTCATGGTTGGAGGTGCTTGTTTCTGGTACATAAGATAGGGTTGCAGCCTAAGTCTTACTGAACACAATGGACTTACTTCTGAGTAAAATAAATAACACAATTTTCAAACACCTCATTGTATTTTTAGACATATATTCCAATTGAGTGACATATAAAGTTTAAAGGTGCATATCAGATATTGTGTTCAGGTACCTGAATGTGGCTGCTACCCACCTATCAGTTGGTACAGTCACAACAGCCATTACCAATCACCTCTTCAAAGGAGTGAAACAGGGAGGCTAAAATCACCAAATGGGTGATTATCAGCACAGTCATAATGGACAGGACCACCTGTTGGGTGATACATAAATAGCCCTAATCCAGTTCTTGGAAGAGCATATAAACTCTAGTACTGGGTGGAGAGGTTGCTAGTTTCAAATTCCTAGGTATTTACAGAGGACCTCTCATGGACTATTAACACCAGCATGTTGATAAAAAAGGCACAAAAGCGGTTATATTTTCTGAGGAAGCTTGGGAGGTTAAATTTGTCACAGCAGCTGCTTGTGTCTTACTGTCGTTGCCCCATTGAGAGTGTCCTAACCTATGATATCTTGGTGTGGAAGGGAAACTGCTCTGCAGGGGACAAAAAAGCTCCGCAGAGAATTATTAAGATCGCGCAGCACATCATCAACCTTCATCTACCAGCTCTGGAGGATATCTATACATCTCGCTGTCTGCAGAAGTCACATAGTATTCTGAGAGACCCCTTCCATCCAGCTCATAAGTTCTTTGAACTGTTGCCTTCGGGTAGATGATACAGAACTATTAGAACACGCACCACATGACTCCTGAACAGTTTTCATCCCACATCCATAATTACATTATAAGGCGATATAGTTGTTACCATGCTCCTGGGCATTATGGTCTGTTATACTGTTTTTATATTATGATGCATGTTGTATAGAATGTGTGGGTGAGTGTGTAGAGTGTGGTTGTTGGAAATGTTGTATATACTGTATTTATGCTTGTATCTCAAAGGTGCATAAATTTTGTTGTGCTGTAGCACAATGACAATAAAGTTACTACTACTACTACTGGGTCTAGCCACAGGAGCTAAACTCTAAGAACATATTTCTAGCAGGGGATCTATGACTAGAAGTCACTCTTCTTTACTACTTTGTATTAATAATACTCTGAAAAAGCTGTTGAGAGTCATAGTGACCGTGCCTACCTACCTGCTCCAGTGGAGATTCTGCAGCCCACCGCTGCCGGCATGGGGCTTATTGGCTCTCACAGCACCATTAGCAAGCTGTAGAATGACAGAGTGGCTGCAGCACTAAGAGAGCTGCACTCTTGCACAGCAGCCAAGGACCCTATCTGAGTTCCAGTATTCCTTCACCCTTTATTTATTTACAATCTCTATAGGCCACCTTCCTAACTCAAGTAAGGGACGGTCAAGGGTCACATCTGTTCAGTATGAACAATTTTACATCTGAGTGTTTCTTTTTATGATCCATTGGGGAACATACCATCCAAACTTTATTTGGGAAATGAAAGTACAAAAAGTTAAATGGTTGTAGCCACTGAAGGAATGATCAGCTATTTGGAAGAAAGGTTTTTCTTACAGAAGAACAGGAACTATTTAGCACTTATTCTTGAAACAACTCAGGGCCAAATTACACAACATGTGGGAGATCCATGATCAATCTCCTGGCATTCTCATTTGTACCTTAAAGCAGATCCTGGAGATCTGATTTTCATCAGAGAAGCATTTTGGGGGGAGGGAGATTATCTATTTGCCCCATGCTGTTTTCCTGACCTAAATTCCTCTCCCATAGTTTTTTTTTGTCCCCCAGGCAGATTGAACACAGGTAGATAAATAATCTCTCTACTCCAGGAATAATAGTAGCTTTAAGGAACAATTTTGAATGAAACCCTGGCATGGACTGAAAGGTCCCAGTGCTACAATAAAAACCAACTGCTGTATTAAGGTAAAAATGAAACCACTGGGAGATCAATTCACAAATCCCCAATGTCTCATGTAGTTTGGCCCTCCAAGAATTCTGAGAAACTAGGTCTGCCCTAAGGGTACTTACACCTCTGCATTTATTACCATAAAACTTTCTGAACCGAAAACATTTCAACTCCCTACTTCTAAAGCTTGATTCAATGATTACAGACTAATTCTTCCCAATGATGACTATAATTACCACAGTGATGTTTCTTCACTAAATTATTTTTAAATTAAGACTTATTCTAAGCAATAATCATCTCATTATTATTTGAGCACACAGGCAGTGCAGCAATAACTATCAAGTTAGAATTAAAAGACGAAGGTTTTCAACTTTCTTGTAAGGGGGCCATTCACCAAATGCTAATGCTATTGCTTCTACACTTTTTTTTAAACTACTTGGTTTTAGAGTTAAAAAAAGTGCTCAATAATAAAGAAAACTTATGCAGAGAAGATTCTAAAAGGCCTAATTAATATATTTCACAGTACTGTGAGGAGGAGAAGAAAGAAGTTAACTAGGTGAAGAACCACCATCATCCTCTTATCGCTGGAGCCTCGACTCTTCCATAGTGCCCTCCACAATAATCAGAAAAAAAGTTTCTTACCTGTGAACTCCTGTTAGTGGAAGAAAAACGAGGGCATCCCTAATCATTTGGAAATGCCTCTCCAATACCAGGTGGTCTCTTCCTTTTGTGGAGGCTATCCCATTCCCCAGACCAGATTTGGAAAGCTGGGAAAAAAACCCCTATGCACTGTGGACATGATGACTGAGGGAAATCTGCACTCACAAAAAACTGTCTAAGAGAAGAACATGTAACACTAGAAAACATGGGTTTACAGTTAACAGCGGTTAGTCCCACCTGTAGATGCGAAAGACAAGGAGGGAACAACAAGTAATCCTGTCTACCACCCCACATGTAGCCTACAGCCAGGGATGGGGAAAACCCAGTGTGGCAAGACTCAAGTTGAGTCATGAGTCACCGCTCCCCTGCAACTTGACTCAAAAGTGAGTCATAACGGGCGCACTTTCCAAGTCGCCGAGTCGCCCTTCTGCGACTCGATAGGACTCGAGTCAAGTCGCCCCACCCCCTTTAAAAAGCCCACTGAGGCTCCGCAGAGGAAAATGGGGCTGCTGCCAGACAGTGTACTTGCTTTAGGGTTCCCTTTCAACTCTCCCCCATTGTCCCACCTGCACACCCCAATGTCCGGCAGCAGCGCAGAATGTGCTGACCCCTTCCCTTCCCTCGTGCGATCCCACCGTGGCCACCATGAAGGAAACCGGCATGGCAGGGAGTGAGTGTGCATCCCAGCTCTGCCAGGAGGGAGAGTGTGGGGGCAGCATGAGCCAAACAAACAAGAAAAAGCTATCTGTGGCTCCGTGGAGGGAAATGGTGCTGCGCTGGGCAGTATGCGTGTCTTGGCATTTCCTTTAAACAGTCCCCTGATGTCCCCCCCTCCATCCCACCTGTTAGACAGCAGTGCAGAATGTCCTCACCCCTTGCCTTCTTCCTTGCCACGACCTCAGCCCAGCTGCGATGAAACCCAGTCCCCTCCCCTGGGCATGGCAAGGAGGCACGATACAAGGACACAATCCAGTTCAGCAATCTATACAAAGTATTATATTTGTATTTACAAGAGCACATGGATTGGAAAAGTTGGTTTGGAAAATTAAGGCTGCTGCCTGCCTGCCTGCCTGGATGGACTCTATGCTGAGAGAGCACAGGAGAGAACTTCTTTGAGCGGGTGCAAAACATAGAATGAAGATGCAAGCTGTGGTGTGGCTGTTTTTCTGTGCTCTGAGAACAGCCTGCCTCCTGCTTGTCACCACCTCCTGCCGCCCCTCCTCCTCCTTGCAAAACCCGCTTGTCCCTATGGGAAAAAATGGCTGCTCTTGTTCCCCTTGCCCCTCCTTCTCCTGGAGATGCATTCTTCAGTCAATGGATGCAGTGGAGGACCAGCAGACCAATAAAAAAGTTAATCCTTTTGCTCCACCTCCCCAGCAGCCTGAATGAAATGCGAGTCATGAGTCAGGGGCTCCTGACTCAAGTGTTTTCCCAAGTCTTCCACGCACGTGACTCACAAGTCAGCGAAAAATGTGCATTTTTGCCATTTGAGTCCAAGGGCGCAATCCTAACCCCTTATTTCAGTGCTTTCATGCACTGGCACATCGGTGCCAATGGGACGTGTGCTGCATTCCGCAGTTGGGTGTCACTCACAGAGGCCTCCTCAAAGTAAGGGAATGTTTGTTCCCTTTGGAATGTAGTCTTATAATAAGGTGGGCCAGGTGATGTGAAAATGCTAATGGCAGTAGAACTTACTGTAAAACCCTTCTGCCAAAGGAGGCATCCACCAAGGCAGCAACATCCACCTTATAATGCTTTGCGGATGTGTGAACTGATGACCAGGTGGCTACCCTACAGATTTCCACCAGAAAAGAGAATCCATAAAGGTGGCCCTTGTCCGACCACCAACGAAGATCCACATTTGATGGGAGCAATGCATTGCTCATCTCGTAGATCCACCCCTCTGTCTTGTGCTGACAGGGTAGAAGAACATGTTGCAACCATCAAGTGTGGAAACATGTCCATCTGACCAGATTCTGGCATGATACCATCATGCCCAGAAGTCTTGCTAGTACCCTTATGTCCATCTGGTCTGATTAGAGTACTGAGTCAAGCAGTTCCATAAACTTGATGTTTCTGTACCCAGAAAGAGCTACCCGGAATATGCATGTGTTCAAGTTGAGCCCCAAGTGTTCCAGAGTCTGTTATGGAACTTTTGGTTGAACTGATGACAAATTCATGGCTTTCCAAGCAAGTCACCATTATCTGGATGTCTCACTGAGCCTGGTTTGCTGGACCATATTATCTGGATGTCATCTAGGTAAGAATAGAGGAATATTCCCCCGCATGCACAGATGAGCCACCAATGCTACCAGGATATTGGTAAATAACCTAGGGAACACTGTAACACCAAGGCCTGATATTGATAATAGTAAGAGCCAAAACAGAAATGAAGAAAGTGGCAATGTTCTTGTCAAATTGGAACATGCAGACAGACTTCTGAGAGGACAGTGGGCCCCAGGAAATCCCCCATCTCCAAGGCAGATGTGATTGATTTCCAGGTCTCTATTTTGACCCTGTGTTTTACTAGGAATTCAACTATTTGAGATGTAGAATTGCTCTCATATTCCCATTCTTTTTAGGAACTAGAAAGAATGCTGAATAAACTCTTTGACTCATTTTTCAAGGAAACTGGCTCTATTAGCCTGATATCAAACAGATGACTGATAGCTGATTTCATTAGGCCATGTTTGCATAAATCACTGGATCTGGGAACTTTCCAAAATCTGTCTGTGGATACCCTGATAAATTCCAGAGAGTAGCTCCTTCTGACCATCTGTAGCACCCACAAGTATATGGTGGTAGTACATTACTCATTCGCGAATTGCTGGAGATGGACCCCAATCGGTAGGAAAGCCATCGCCGTCAGGCATTTCATCCCCTATTGTTTTTGGTATTTTTGGATATCTAAGTCCCTCCAGAGAACCTCCCAGATCTAGGGGTGGACTTATACTTGTTCCATATGGGATTGAATTTAGCTTGGCCCAGGGCCATGTAGAATTGGGGGCCCAGGCCAGATGGGAAATGTAAACAGAATTTCAAACTGTACTTTTCAAGTACTTTTGTAGTCAATGATATATACACATATGATTTATATATGGGTATGTACAGAAAGAAGGAAAAGGCACTTCCAGTTTTCACGACAAAACTCATTTTTTTCTTTTTCATTTTTTACAGATTTGCAGGCACTGGGAACCCTGGGAGGTCTTCTTGGACCAATTTTTATATTTAGTGCTTAGTTTATTTAGCTTAGTGCTAAATGATGTCCCTTAACTCTCTTAGAGTAGGCCCCCTCAAAATTGTAGGCCCATGCCAACTGGCTCCACTGCCCCTCCCCCCCCATTCTGGCCTGCTTGACACTCTTTCTCTGTTTTGCAAAAATATTGTATGTTTTGTAAATTCTAAAACCTGAGAAAGGGTATATTTTCTAAAAATAATAAATATTTTAATTAACATATTTTGTACTGCTGAAATTCAATCTTGTTTTACGAGATTTACCTTTGGAACATCACCAATACCGCTTCAGTAGGTGTTGTCTTGATATTAATATAGCTGTTAAACCAAAGCCTATCCAAATTCTTTTCAACTATATTGCAAATTATGAGCAGGAAAACACAATAGCAGTGCTGTTTACCCCCTTTGAAAATTCTACTCTCTGAGGATAAAACTGAAAATGCATTGTAAAACAGACAACTATTTTGACACAGTCCACTCTGAGGTATTTAAAAATGGAAACCTACTAGCTAGAGTTCAGGTTTCTGAAATAACAGAATATCAAAATCACATTCATATTGTCTCAGTATAAAACTTCCAAGTTACTTCTTGCTTGTCTAAATTAATTGTCAAATTGTTTCTTATTACCGGGGCCCCTGTGGATACAAACCCCATATCCACAAATTCACTTATTTGCAGATTGGGTCCGTGGGGACCAATTCACTCCCCTCACTTCCAGAGGGTCTTATGAGCCCAGAAGAGGCCACGTCCATCTGTCCGCAAGCTCCGCCGGGCTCCAGCGGAGCCCGAAAGCAAAAGAAAAAAAAAAAACTACCTGTTTCTCCATGAAACAGCAAGTGACTTTTAAAATGCCTTATAAGGTATTAGAAGGCCCAGGGAAGCCCTCCAGGGTCTCTGCTGGGTTCAGAGAACCCTCTGGAGGCAAGCTGCCTTCAGCTCCAGAGGGTGGGGGCAGGCATTCACCTCTATCAGTGGTTTCTTATAACTACAGGGGATTCTGAAACAGAACCCTTGCCGATAAGGGGACACATTTGTATATTGTGTCAGTTGTTTTTAGCTTCCATCTACAAGTATCCAGGCCTTGAGGGAGTATCTGATGAGCGAACTTAAGCCATTTCTGCCCAACTTTGCATATAAGCAACAGGGATCAAATGTGTACACCTGTGGACTGGGCAGAAATAGGTTAATCAGATGGTTTCACAACCCTTTGATTCCATTCTGCCACAACACCTCTCATGGACTTGTCTCTATTTTCACAAATTTGTAATGATGGGTATAGTAATAAAAGAGTGTTGGAGATCGTTGAGCCAAGGTACACAAAGTCATGGACAACCTCCAGTTCATGTGCAGAGATTGTAATGCAGGGAGGTGAGTCCACATCCTGAACCATGACCTGTGTTTTCTTCAGGCTGATTGTCAGTCCAAAATCTTGGCAGGCCTTGCTAAAACGATCCATGAGCTGCTGGAGATCTTTGGCAGAGTGGGTAGTGACAGCTGCATCGTCGGCAAAGAGGAAGTCACAAAGACATTTCAGCTGGACTTTGGACTTTGCTCTCAGTCTGGAGAGGTTGAAGAGCTTTCCATCTGATCTGGTCCGGAGGTAGATGCCTTCTGTTGCAGTTCCAAAGGCCTGCTTCAGCAGGACAGCGAAGAAAATCCCAAACAAGGTTGGTGTAAGAACACAGCCCTGCTTCATGCCGCTTCGGATGTCAAAGGGGTCTGATGTGGAGCCATCTATCTGATGTGGACACTCTATCTCTCGATACTGAGCTAAACAAACGCATCGGTAAAGCAGCTACCACGTTTTCCAGACTCACAAAGAGAGTCTGGTCCAACAAGAAGCTGACAGAACATACCAAGATTCAGGTCTACAGCGCTTGCATCCTGAGTACACTTCTGTACTGCAGAGAGTCATGGACTCTTCGCTCACAACAGGAGAGGAAACTGAACGCTTTCCACATGCGCTGCCTCCGACGTATTCTCGGTATCACCTGGCAGGACAAAGTTCCTTACAACACAGTCCTGGAATGTGCTGGAATCCCTAGCATGTATGCACTTCTGAGAATGTGATGATGGCCGGATCCCAAAGGATCTCCTCTATGGAGAACTCATGCAAGGAAAGCGCCCTACAGGTAGACCACAGCTGCGATACAAGGACATCTGCAAGAGGGATGTGAAGGCCTTAGGGATGGACCTCAATAAGTGGGAAACCCTGGCCTCTGAGCGGCCCGCTTGGAGGCAGGCTGTGCAGCATGGCCTTTCCCAGTTTGAAGAGACACTTTGCCAACAGTCTGAGGCAAAGAGGCAAAGAAGGAAGGCCCATAGCCAGGGAGACAGACCAGGGACAGACTGCACTTCCTCCCAGTGTGGAAGGGATTGTCACTCCCAAATTGGCCTTTTCAGCCACACTAGACGCTGTGCCAGAACCACCTTTCAGAGCGCGATACCATAGTCTCTCGAGACTGAAGGTTGCCAATACAAGTAATAAAAAGGCAAGTTTTCCTGATTGCTTTGCTTCTATTCTTTTCTTAGTAGCCCAATGGTAACAAACGAGCAAATTACAAGACTAGGGCACCTTACAGATATATTTAGAATTCTGGAAAGTATAAATTCATTTATAAAAGGATAGATGCAATTACTGAGAATGTCCACTTATGCAAATTATCCACAACTCCACTGTGACTCTCCACTATGTTTGGAAGTAATTGGCAAGTGTGATTTGCCACTAAGCTCCAGTCAAAAAAAAACCTGATAATTGACACAACTTCACTATTCTGTCTCCAAATCTCTTGAAGTCTAATGGACCCGATAAGCTTGTGCTTAAGAACACTTGATTGACACTGCATATTCTATGCTAGGAAGATGGAATGGTGATGCTGTAAATGTACAGAATGCCATTACCACCATATTTCCAGCCTTCCTGAAAAATACTCTTTCCAGAACATTCACATCGAGTTATAAAATTTGTAGGAAAACGTCTGCATTCTGAATTTGATGTGAAGGAAAATTTGCCTTTTTGCCTAAAATTTGCCTAAATTTGCCATTTAATACTTAAATGGTCATTAAAAGGAAAAATATGTTTTCATTTAACTTTTGAAAGAGGCAACTCTGGGCATTTCAAACTCTACGGGACAACTGGCTGGAAACTAAGGACCCAACCCTAACAGGCTGGGGCAGCATCAGAACTTGCATTCTGGCAGCACAGCAGCCTTTCCAGCATCACAAAATGCGAAATGCTTCAGCATGCTACTAGGATGCCACCAGAAATGGCAAGCGGCAGTGGCTGTGTGACAGCAGTCTTCAAAAATGCCCAATGTTTATTGGGTTGTAGGGCTAACAGAGCCACTTGTTCCACATGCTGGTGTGAAGGAACAGAAACATGGATATGGACCAAGTTAAAAGCCTGAAAAGAATTGTAAAAGCTTTCTCATGAGGTCTACCTAAGGTGAGCCTCTGCTGCTCCAATAGGTCTACTCAGACCAGCACCAGCTCATTGGCTTGCACAACTCTGAGGGAGGTAGATCAAGGGTAGGAAACGGGAAAGGATATTGCCAGAGCTGCTGCCACTGATAAGTGCCGCTTCCTGATATCAAAACACCCCCCTCTATATCTCTGTCCCATTCTTCCCCCCTCCCTACCTCTTTCTGCCCACCCCCTTCCCACTGCCTCCATGCCACCTTACCAGAGTTGGGGTATCCCGTTAGGCCAATGTCATGCAGCCATCGCTGCCACCACTTGCCATTTCAGCCACTTGCTGTTTCCAGTGGCGGCCCATTTGTGCATGACTGTGTGTCACATTTTGTGAAACCGAAAACGCCAGTGCACTACTGGAATATGAGTTCTGACAGTGTGGCAGCCTGTTAGGACTGGGTCCTTAGTATTAATGAGTTGCCATATACTTCAGTCATTTTAAATGCTTTTTTAAATTAATCTTTCAGAATGTTGTTTTTTTACTTCAGCCCTGTCTATCTAATTCACAACAAATACCTTCACAATATTTTTTAAAACTATGTCTCATTTGAGTGTGGACTGAGAATAAAGCACAAGATTGATGGGTCTTCGAAGAGGTTACACTGTTATTTTACCTTCAGAAAGATGATGATAAATGGCTTGAATTAAGCTTCAAAATAGCTATCCCTTCTTTAAATGAAAACATTATTATAATGTCGTTTGTTCAAGTACAAGGCACATGCATTTTGGTATGTTAATGCAACCCTGCCACGGATATAATTCTGAGCTGACAGTCTTCTGTGATTGGGTAATAAAATGAGCATTCAAGTGTGTCGGGCAGCCAAATCCTAGGGGGTAGCCCAATCCTGAGCTGCCCGGGGCGCCCCCGCTCGGCGGCACCACGAGAACTGCCGTCAAATCCAGCACCTCCTGCGCTACCACAGGAGGCACCTTGGGAGTAGGGGACGTTCGTCCCCTTCCCCTGGGTAAGGGAGGCAGCCCCGCAATGGGCCTACTCTCTTTAGCGGCGCCCAAAGAGCGCCGCTAAAATAAAGGCACTCGGGTAAGGCACACAGCCTCCACAAGCGCCTAGGATCCTGTGGAGCAGAGCTCCTTGGATCCTCCTCCCGCCGCCCCAGGCATGCCTCTGGCACGCCCCCCTTCCCCGCCAGCCTCCCCACCCCCTCCCCACGTCACTCTGGCCTCCCCCTCCCCAGAATGCCCCCATCCCCACCCCAATAGGTCGCCCGGCGGTCGCAGCCCGGTGGTCGCAGGCACAGCTGAGCTGTAGAATGTGGGCGCCCACTGGGTGGTGACTCAGTGCCGGCTGGATGCCATTACCACATCCTGTGGCAAGGAGTTTCACAGAGTAATGCTGGGTAAAGAAATATTTTCTTTTGCCTGTCCTAACTCTCCCAACACTCAGTTATAGTGCATGTCCCCTGCTTCTGGTGTTGTATGAGAGGGAAAAGAACATCCCCCATACACTTTATCCATCCTCTGCATAATTTTATATGTCTCAATCATGTCCCCCCTCAGGCGCCTTTCTTCTAAACTGAAGAGCCACAAATGCTGCAGCCTTTCTTCATAACGGAGGTATCCCAGCCCAGTAATCAGGATGTTTATACAAGACATGTATCTGAAAGTTCATAGGATGATGATGATGAGCACACCATATAATGAGATTAGGGATGCTGTGTTAATTCAGCAGGTTCTTTCCAGAGCAGATACCGTAATTCTTCTGGTGCAAACAATTATCCCAAGTCCACCTGTCCTATTCTATCCAATTTACTTTCTGTCAGAAAAAAAGTGTTCACAAGCAGGATGTGCAAATAATAGAAGCTAGCTAAGAATTTAAGAATGAAGATATACTTACCAATGTTTATCCTACTGAAAGCAAAGAATGACATCCACATTTAGATGTACATCCCACTGAAAGCAATGAATAGAATCTACATTGTAGATGAGCACCGCAAAAGCATGGATCACTGTATAGAGTTTCCACAGATACTTAAAACCATGAAACAAAATAAGGGAATACTTCATGGGGGGAAGGGACAGATTTACTGCATCTCTAACTGAGATCTTTATATTCTGTTGCAGCCATAATGGGATATGACAACAAGGGTATTACTTGCAGAATTGATTCCTTAGGTTGATATGCGAATCAGTCCTCAGCAAAGGACTATCATCAGAAAGTCTAGTAAATTGAATGAGATATACATAATACTGAAACTATTTCAACTATTTAGTCAATTCAATGGCTATCAACTTCACTTAGTGGAAAAGTCTATTTCTTCTAGTCACATGAATGGTCCTGGTGGAGTTTTCTGTACAATTAGCCTGTCATAGAGCGCATACGGGAGTTATATATTAGTACAGGATGTAGGAAAAGCTGAGAGTGTTCTTGAACAAGTCAATAAAGAGAAGGAAATACTTTGTGAAGGTTCCAATCATCTGAGTATTCGTATTTCCAAGAAAGTCACATCCTTTCAAGGCACATGTCTCATCTGAATGTAACTGAATTTCATTTGCATTCACAACAGAGTTAAGTATTGAAGAGGTTGGCAAGTCTTCTCAGGGGAAAATGTCAAAGCACATTCAAAGGTTTATTCAAACCCTTCAGTAGCCTGCCTTTCATGTTCTTCTGCATTTTCAGAAAGCCCCAGAGAAGGAGCAGAACAACTTAATTAGTATGCATGTCTCAGAAACATTCTGCCATGTGCTGAAACATAAACGGCAACTCCAGCTACCTGTTGAAATTCTAAAAATAGAGAAAACACAGCTTCTTTCTTTACTGTTCTCATTTAAGTCTGTGATTCAACCACAAGAAGCACATCAGAATTAGAAGTGTTCTATCTTGGATTTTCCATCCACTGCAGTCAAGGTGTCATGTAAAACCCAACTCAACTGGAGGCAGAGAAATTTGCAGCATATAAGATATTCTATATTTAGTGAGTGTTATGGCTGTACTTGAAATCAAACTACAATCCAAAGAAGAAAATAGGGTTTAGAAGGCATTATATTTTATTTTTGCTCAATGAAGAAGTAGCTCCTTTACGCTAATTAAATTAAACCCAGTTATAGACATTCATTAAAGGGATCATTAAAGGCCTGATCCTGAGCAACATGAGCTGGCCCAGCACCAGCGCACATTGTCGCAAACGTGCCATAAGGCACACCTGCAACAGTCTGTGCCAGGCCAATGCTGGAGCTGGCTCAGAGCGAGCCTGCACTGGGCTAGCGGAGGTCAGCAGACAGAGGATCCTGCTGACAGAGGATCACCGCCTGGAGCTCTGGGTGAGTGCAGGCAGCAGACAGGTAAATCTGGGCAGGGGGAGGTGTTCCAGGATGAGGGAGAGCTGGGGAAAGGTATGGTGGGAGAAGGGAGTGGGGCAGGGGCACCATATCCTGACCCCCCTCCTAGCACTGGAGATCCAGCATGGGTTTCCTCAAATCTGCGCCCACTCAATACTGGGTACAGATCTGAGGAGACACATTGGGGCTGCCTGGTTGCTACACGCGGTAAGGGAGCATAAGCTCCCTTACTCCAAGTAGCCCTGGCAGTGCTCCACAGCACTGAGAAGTTAAGGATTGGGCTGCCTGACTACTTCAAACTGTAGTCTAGACTCTAGGTGATCAAATTGCTTGATGCAATTTTTTGCCCCACTTGTCAATGCCTCGTCCATGTATTCCTACAAGTGTTATGGAGCCTTCTTGGCTACTGAACTTGGTTTGCTTTTTTAACCAGAGTACTCTTTCTCTAGAACTGGCAAAAGATTGGATCATGCACTTTTAGCCCAGACCGCAGCTTCAGTTTTGCATATGGGCTATTACTGTCTTTACAATGCCTTGACTTCACTATGTTATAAAATCAACACCATCTCCAAAGCAGAAAATACTTTACTTAGGGTTGAATGCATAGAAAAGAATAATGAAAAGAAAAAAAGGTGTGCAATATTAGTAGTAATTTGACAATTGCCATAGAGTAAGTCTCACCAAGAAATAGTCTGACTTTGCCCAAGGATACTCATCCACATGTTTTCTTCAAGTTTAGTAGAATTTTCTTAGTGATAAGCACTCTCTCCTTTTATTAATGTCCAGAACACAGACAGCTCTTTCCTTATCATCCTAAGAGTGATGGCTGGCAAAATATCTTATTCATGGTGAAAAGCAGAGAATTTGGTTTGGGACAACAAACCAAATTCCCAGTGCTGATTAAGGAAAGCAGGTGGAAACCAGAATGAGCTGGCACAAAAACCATCAGTGAGCTTCTTTTGTGATGGGAAAGACTGTGCTCACTAGCCTTTTTAGTCCTGGGGATGAACAACAGATTCTTGTTGGAGTGTGCTGTGATATAGCTTAAGCTCTTCAACTGGATGCAAAAAATGAAGAACCTGTCTAGGGCAAGAGAGCCAGAGAGTTAGAAACAGTATTTAGAGTTAGAACAACAGTATTTTGATTGTGAAGAATTGCTGGATGAGAGCTGGGAAAAAACTGGCCCAATTCTTCTGTGTAGGGGTTGGGGTTTATGGAGGCACATCCATTCTTTAAGTTCTTCTCCTTAACTTACTGAGGAGAGAGACACGCTGCACTTGTTCAGTGGAAATGGTAGTCTTCATGTGTTCAGAGGCATTTTAGTATATTCCCAAGGGAATAAACCATCAAACACATTATTGGACCTTGGCATGTGTATGTTAGGAGTGTTGCTTTGCAGTCATTTTGGTGCATGTGAGTGTTAGTCTGGAGTGTGTGTGCACATTTGCAGAGTGGGGTGTCTGTAGGGGGACAGATCAACACCTGACTAGTAAGCCAAGAGGATATTTGTGGACCCATGATAATGTTGATGATTTATTTTTTAAAATAAAATAAATTATGCATTTGTAGACTTGCAATCAAAAGTAAAAACTGTCTGGTGTAAAAATATTGTAATTTTTATTTTATTTTTTATAAATGTTTATCATCTTGTCTTTCCTTACAAAATTTTAAACATTAGGAACTCAAATGTAAGTGTTTAGTGGACCAATACAGTCAGAAAACACAGTGCATTATTGGTGTATAATGAGGTCACTGAATACTTCTATATTTTATATTACTGAATCCTTGCTTATCATAAAACATTTCTCTGGGAATGGACAAAGAAACAAACTTCGCAATTATACAGATTAGAATTGTCAATGTGACTATTTTGATTAGATTTTCAGACTTGAAGACACAGTTCAGCAAATAAAGAAGCATTTCTAATCTCCATGCATCAGTTATTAGTCTGGTCACCAAAAATAACCTTAGCCGTTTGTGGGAACACTTTGGTGTACCTTTTAAACTATTTATCAGGCTATTTAAATAACCAGCTATGTATCTAAAGCTCAGTTTGGTTACACAGCTCACATATGGATATTGTTTCTTCAAAAATATGTTATGGCAAATATCACTGTAGACATGCAGACATACATGACATTTATTCTGCAGGAAACTGGACAGCTGCTACAGTACACAGGAGAGCTACAAGTCACACAACAAACCAGAAGTTCACCAATTACATTGCTTCCCTGAGCTTCAGATAGAAGGTTCCCAAAGTACGTCAAAAGAAATATTCTATAATGGTAGTTGGTAGCTAGAACAAATAGAGAACAGAAGGCAGGCTAATTCATGAATGGCTTGCATTGATGCTGACAATGGACTATGCTGGCTTGATTGTGGAACTCTGATATTCAGATGGTTTAAAAAAGAATTTTTTTACCAAGCAGATAGAAAAGACAGTAACTCTAATGCATTAAAACATATATTAAACTATAATTTTATCACAGCACAAAACTGGTAGAAAGTAGAGCTGTTATGCTCTGCCCAGGTACTCATATTTGTGTGATTCACTGCACCTGGATTTTTACAGGATATTGGAGTAAGGATGTAGCAAGCGGGGGGGGGGGGGTTCCCTGCAAAATTCCCAGCTAGGAGGAAACATTATCTTTAGTTCCAAATCCATTCCCCTCACAATCTCACTATCAGAATGGAAGAAGGGAGGCTTTTTTAGGTGGTGGATGAAGCTCCCCCCCTCCACAACTTGTCAACACCATTTGTACTACAGACTTCTTGCAGTGAAAGGGTAGAGCCCCAGAGCAGAACCTTGCCTGCTTAATGAGAAGCAGAACTGTGGTACAAGTAAAGATGCATCATGAATGGAGGATCCTGGAATGAAGTCTAGAATACAAATACTTGCCAATGGATGAATTCAACTTAGGGCTGAATGCATAGAAAAGAATACTGAAAAGAAAAAAGGATGAGAAATATTAGCAGTAATTTGACCATTGCCATACAGTAAGGGCGCAATCCTCACCCACTTTCCAGCACCGACATAAGGGCAATGCAACTAAGGGAACAAACATTGCCATACCTTGAGGAGGCCTCCATGACTATCCCCCAACTCCAGTGCCCCCCAACTGGATGAAAGTGAGCAAAAATTGGTCTACTATTTTCCAAACACCTGCTAGTTTTTTCTAGACTGTCTGCTCCTTAGTTACAAGGTGCATTGCCCTTCAGAGGACTCAAGGCTTTCTATTAGGGAAACAAAGGTTGATGAGAGTTGTGCAAGTCAGTCGGCAGGGTGACTCCCCAAGTTCTTGTAACAGCAAAGGGAAGGAACAAATATTTTGGCTTGCCCACACTTATGTTGTCAATGACCAAAAGGCACTCAAGAAGCTGGTAATAGTCACACTTCCACAGAGCCACATCTGATGATTGCTTTAATTCTCTCTCTCTCTCTCTCTCTCTCTCTCTCTCTCTGTGTGTGTGTGTGTGTGTGAGAGAGAGAGAGAGAGAGAGACCTAAAGAAATCATGCCCAAAGGGCTGCACAAAGGAAGATAATGTCTTCCTTTTTAAGGCAGCTTGGACAGAAGTAGCTCCTACTGAAAGAAGAATAGGCAAAAGGGATTTTCCACCCATGAGGTTTCTGGCAGTCCTATGTCCCTTAATGTTCCATGCATTTATTTTGCACATCTACTTGCATGGCCTTAGGCCATGGGTCAGGTTATTTACATTTTCATAAGACGAAAAATTAAACGAAAAAGTGACCTCAAAAGGACTACAAACAAGTGCATTCTTTTCTTGCTGTCTCTTTCCCCTTTGTCCTAACTTAAGAGAGTTTCTCTCTCCCCACAAGAAAACCTCAACCACCATGGCTTAAACCCCAGCTCATTGTACAGCATGTTTCGAATACCCAAGAGCTTCTATGACAGCAGGGTATAATCACACTGAACACTACACAAAGGAGAATACACCAGATCTCACATTGCACCAGTTAGGTATGTACACATTTCTGTTTACAACCCCCACTATATGTCCTAAAAAGTAGATGGATGTTATGGTATGTGTCACAGTAGTTCAAAGAAGATAAACACCAATGGTGTCAATCTATAATTAGTAGATGTTTGCTTAGTGCATCTGTTGAAATCTAGGTTTTGAACATCAAACTCACTGTTCTGTGAAATCTAATAAATGGAATGAATATTATAAGTAGCAACGCACACTATACTAGTGTCATTAAATGCAAAAGGAAACAAGAGAATTTTAAATGTTGATTAGTGAACAAGACCTGCTACAATTGCAACATGTACTGAAGATAAGCACTGGATTTGGGGCCAAGCCAGAATTGAGTTTTCTAACTGCTAAGAACCCAGAGTGGCTTTTATTGGCTTGTGGATAATTTTTGGAAAAGCTCAATAGCAAAGAAAAAAGGTTTCTGCCTTTTAAAAATCATTATATTCCCCCCTTTCATGTCTCCCCATCTCTTGCAGCCTATTGTTTTGTACTCTAAGTTGAAATTGGAATGGCCTAGGGGTTTCTGCTGTCTCTGACACTGTTACTGCTAATTTGACTGCATGCCAGCAGTGAACCTGCTCTGAGAAAATTCACATCTCTTGTCAATCATGGACAGAAAGCGGCACCTAACAGTGTTGATTCAGCAGTGCTTGGGAATAGATGAGCATACCTCAAAGAGCACCAGAAACAGAGCCAGCTGCAGATATTCAACTGGAAAGTAAACTGTTCTTTCAAGATGTCCTTCAAAAAACTTACAGCTAGAACTAGGACATGGGGTTTATGAAAATGATGTGCAGAAGGTCTGGAAATGTGGAAAATCTCCACTACAGATAAGAGCAGCTTGAATGGAAAAATTTCACCCAAAAGCACGGAACACAATCTCCCAGCAGCTATCTCTGGACCAGCCTTACAAACAAGTCCATACACACACAAAAAGCCAGACTTAGAGTGTGTTTAAAACAGAGGACTCTTAGTAGGGTTGCCAACCCTCCAGGAGTGGCTGGAGTCTCCAGGAATCAGTATCAGTCTCCAGGAGATGACCGGAAGCAGTCTTCTAGCTTTCCCTTGCATCCAGAATTACACGTGCATCTTGGCCAGTATAGCACCTTTCCTCATGTTCTGTTCCCACAATGGCCAAGACAATGCAGGTGTGCAATGTTTGTCCCCTCCTCTTTCCTCTACCATGTCACAGCAAAGGTGTCCTTGTCAAGTGGCTGTTCAATCATTTTCTGAAGTTGTTTCTCCACCCTTCTCCTGACTGTTGAAACAACATCTTTAATTCATGTAGGTGCAGGCATGAGAAAGAGTCACTTTCCGGTCTTGGCTTGCACCCATCTCCTGTCTTGAGAACCAACCAGAGAACATGCCTTTCAACTCACCACTGCCTCTTCAATGAACACTGAATTCACAGTGCAAAACGATAAGACTGGCTTCGTAGGTCTATAGCTGGGACTGCCGTCTCCCTCACTGCCTCCAGCCTCTGTGATGCCACCTCCCTAGCCAGTCAGCCCAGCCAGAGAATATTCCCTATCTACCAGCATGTTGGATCACTGCCAGTCTGATGGTGGGTACTTTTTCATTTGAGAAAGAACTGGGAAAAAACAAAAGTTATTTATTATTTGCATAATAGTTATACTATGCAAATAATCAGGGCTGGCCCAAGACCTCCTGACACCTGAGGAGGCCTGCCAAATGCTTGATTATGTGCCAGCATCAACTCCTCCCACTTCCAATGTCTTAGCTCAGCACTCTCCTTCCTTCCACATGTCCTTTTCCTCTCTGTCGCCTTCTTCCTTTTCCAATCCAGGGAATGGAAAGAGAAGGAGGATGAGTGCTGGCAAGAAATGGGTATCCTCAACCAATGTGCTGCCTGAGGCAACCACGTGAGTTGGCCTTGTGGATGGACTTGCTCTGCAAATAATACATGTTTAAAAACAAGCCTTTACTCTGCTCCAGCCAGACATGAGTCTGCTGCCAGGGTGGGGACTGCAGCTGCTCCCCCCTCCCAAACCTCATGTCCTTCATGTCACTGCTGCTGCTGTCATCACTCTCCACTGCTCTCCAGTAACAGCCCAGAACAGCTTTCTCGTGCTCTCCCTCATTGTGGCTGTAGAGACATGACGTCACAGTAGGAGCAAAACCTACAGCATCATCAGTGGCGGTAGCAGAAGGGATGGGCATTCGCTGAGTCAGAGCAACCAAAACTCCTCTAGGTGCTAAAAGAGCAGGAGGCAGTGGAAGAAAAGAGACTGAACAGGAAGGACTTCTCCCTTTCCCCATACCTACCGTCAAGAAGAAAGGGGGCTGGGCAGAGCCTCAGGGCTACTTTGCTAAGCACTAGCAAGGAAAATTAGGGGAAAGGGGAGGAAAAAAACTGCAATGGATTCCTTCAGGCTGACCTTGCCAGAAGTGACCTGAAATGATTACATGCAGTGGCAAAGCTGGAGGCTTGCTGAACAGATAAGCCCCCAGCCTGCCTCTACACTGGGCAGCTCTGATCCTCTTCCAACTTTCTGAGAGCATGTTTGAAGCAGTCTCCTTCTCCCTCCACTATGTACTGCTGAAGGGGGAAGAAAAAATAGCTGCCACCACTCCAAATCACTTCTCCCCACCCACCTGGTGCTTAGGAAGCATCAAGTGGATAGGAAGAGGCAATTTGGAGCCAACCTTCTTCCCCTCCCTTTACTTACCAGGAGTGCAGTATGTAGCCTTCATGCTCCAAGTTGCTCCTGCTTCTAATGAACAGGAACAAAACATGCTGGGAGCAGGCAGGCTGCATGCCGTGCTCCTGAAAAATAAGGGGAAGGGAGCTCTTTTCTCACCTCTTCCAATTCACAAGGTGCGCTCACTCACCACACCCTCCATGTGCATGGGGTTGGACATGTGCACAAGAACAAGTGCAGGGGCAGAAAAATTGTGTTCATAAAGCCCAGGAGCTGTTCGCCCCAGAAGCTCCTCTCCCAACCTTAGCTAGATAGAAGTAGCAGCTGATTTTGAGGGGGAAATCTGATTTATAGAAATGGTAGTTTAAAGAAAAATAGCCAGCCTTTACACAATATCATGCGTTTCCAGGGCTCGTAGTTCCCAAAGCAGCAGGGAAGAGGTACTGAAGAAGATCCATAACAACAGAGCTCAACCTCCAAACACATCAAAACCACATTTCTAAAAATACAAAAACCTGAATAGTCACACTAAAGAAACTACACTTGAGAAGTAGCGAGATTTCATTACTGTTCTGTCTGACTGAGACATTACAACCTGTTTCTTCTGAGGAGAAGAAGGAACAGGGAAAGCACAAGTTAGCACCATTATGTTGCTAATACTATGTAGATCTTTTGCACAGTGAGTGAATAAAAAGTGCCCACTCCAAAATAAGCATTTCAGCACTCATTGGGAAGCACCCCCGGTCATTTGAGGCATATTAAAAAAATAACCTACTCTCCAGTTGATGAAGTCAAGTCACTCCTTGGCTTCTTCATTGCAGTCTCCCAGGGAAAGGATATTTATGAGCTTGTTTTAGATAGGAAGACCACCATCTATCCACCACACCAAGGATACCAGAAATACATTAAAGGCGCAATCCAAACTGCACCCTATGCCGGCCCAAGTCCCTTGGGCCAGCCTAGGAGGGTCGCAAACATGACATAAAGCATGTTTGCGCCTCCTTGAGAGGAAGCCGGGCCGACGCTCCAAGAAGCACCAGCCTGCGGAGGTTGACATAAGCCACTGTGCCAGATCCCCCTCAGCCGCTTGTGTTGGCCTGTCTACGTGGACACAAGCAGAAAATGTAGACGGGGGGGGCAGGGAGGGAGGCATTCCTGGAAGGGGGGAGGGAGGGCGATGGGCGGCCCTGGGGGCAGGCAGGCGGGCAGGGAGCGGGAGGTGGGGCTGAGATCCAGCAGTTATGCTTCAAGTCGCTCTGTTCTCCTTGGACTTCTGCCACCTCCAGAGGTGGCGCAAGTCTGAGACGACCCATTGTGGCCAGTAGCCCTTACCCGGGGTAAGGGGAAATGTTTCCCCTTACCACTGGCTGAGGTGCTTCTGGCCACAATCCTGCGCTGGATACAGCACAAGCCTGGCTTGCCTGTTCCAGTGCAGGTTAGGATTGCGCCCTAAGATCTTGAGAATCATAGCTCCTTTGAATATTCATGGGTCATTTTACTATAGTGAATGCCACACTATAACTGGTACTAGTTTTGAACTTAAAACATTCTCAGTGCAATCCTATGCATGTTATTATTAACAGTATTTATTATTAACAGTATTTATATACCGCTTTTCAACTAAAAGTTCACAAAGCGGTTTACAGAGAAAAATCAAATAACTAAATGGCTCCCTGTCCCAAAAGGGCTCACAATCTAAAAATGTTTACTCATTCGTAACCCCCACTGGCTTCAGTAGGACTGAGTTGTTGGCATCCTTCAGTCTCGGAAGACTATGGTGTCATGCTCTGAATGGTGGTTCTGGAACAGAGTGTCCTCTCCAGTGCGCGAAGCCTGGGTAAAGTAAGTATGGAGGATAGGCTGTTACCCATGCAGCAAATCCCCCCTCTCCATGTCGCTGAAATGGTCCAATGGAAAGGCAGAAGCCAATACGGTTGGTTCCAGCGGCGTCGCAGGAGTTGCCAGAACGTGACTGTGTTCAGCCATGAACTGCCTCAGGGACTCCGGCTTCAGATTTTGCCTCGAATCCTGAAGCCTTTTCCATAGCTGGATGTAGCCACAAGGCAGTGGAGGTTTGGGATCAGAGTTTTCCTTCTCTCAGATGCGCTGCCTTCCCAGGCTGACGAGTCCCATCTACAGCCAAACTGAGGGCCTATTCTTATCCCCAGCCCCCCCGGGGGGGGGAACAGTAGGACTACTCTCAAGTAAACATGCACAAAATTGCAGCCTTCTTACACTGGCTACCTCAAAAGGGAATAGTATGGAAGCTGTTTTCAAATCTTGGGAGACAGAGACTACACTTCGTGGCAAATGTGGACTCCTTTGCAGTTGCTTTTTTCATGCTTTGCCAGTTTTTGCCATAAAGTGTCAAAATGCAACTCTGCACCCATGTGGTAGATTACAACCCGTTTTACAGTCCTGATAGACTACTTGATTGCCTATGTGACTCCTTGAATCCACGCCAGCTATTTTGCTGGCATAAATGCAAGGAGAGGAAGAGGGTGGAATGGGTTGGAAAAGTGGGGATAGGATCCGGTTTGTGCTACTGCCACTGAGATTCGCTGCCTCCAGCCCTCCACCTTCACCACCTTACCTGTTTCAGTATGGACTGGGTGGGCTGTTGGTGCATGCAGGAAGCCACTGGTCATTTCTGCTGGCAGCTCCCTCATGCTAGGTAGTGGTGCATTTACCGTGGTGTCGTACCATTTACAATAATGGAACATGAGTTTTGCTGTCATGACTTTATGATTGGATGGGCCATAAGATTGCAATCCTATACACACTTACCTGATCATAAGCCACCCTGAATACTGTGGGACTTACTTCTGAGTAAATATGTATAGAGTTGTGCTGTTAAACAAAAGGAAATGAAACTCATTTGAGGGTTGCAAAGAGAAGGTCCTTGGAGGTTGTATACAGAAAAATCAAATTACAGGCAATTCAAATAACAGCACCAATTTTTATTCTGTTCCTCCTTTACAGTAGGAAAACGCAGTTTCCATAGAAATCAATTAGCCATGTTTAAAATGATACAATAATATTTACAAAGAAAATACATGCCAAGCAGCCTGGTTAGGATTTTTAAACAAAATCTTAGTTAGACACCTCAACTGTTCATTTATTTCGTATTTCTTCTAGTAAATATCAATAAAGAACAGTCAAAATGCTACACTCCAGTGAACCAGACATCTGGCACTCTTTTACATCCTCATCCAGAGCTTTCTAATCTGAAATATCATTAATAAAGATTAATTTTGTTGCCACAAAATGCATGAAAACTACTCCATGCTGAACAATAAAGTATCATCAGGGAGGCTGCCACTTTTGCCCTTTTGCAAAATGATATTTGATGAAGATTATTTGCATGAATTTGAACTACTAATGCCCTCTAGTTTGGAACATGTAGTGGCAGTTGTCAAGAGTGCTTTGGGGCAGGGGTTATTTTTTAATTACTTAGAGTTTTAAATGTTCTAGACAATGGTTGTAAAGACATAAAACCAGAACGGCAAAACAGATGATACTAAAACAACAAAGTCTCGGTGAATACAATTATTTTTAACATTTGGCAGAATAACATTTGAAAGAATTCTTCTTATACTGACTCTTCTTATTAACATACTATTTAAGGGCACAATTCTATTCTGTGCCAGAACAGGTAAGCCAAGAGGCTTGTGCTGTATCCAGCGCAGGATAGGGGCCAGAATCGGCTCAGTCAGAGGCAAGGGGAAACATTTCCCCTTACCCTGGGTAAGGCACCCTGGCCCCATGGGTCTTCTCTTCCCAAAGGGTCTCTCTTGAGGTGGTACAAGTCCAAGGAGAGCAGAGAGGCTTGAAGCCACTACAGACTCCTCGGGAATGAGGGTTGGAACCCAGCATAACCGCTGGATCCCAGCCCCGCCTCCCGCACCCTGCCCGCCCACCCTCCCCCGCCCAGGAACAACACCTTCCCTCCTGCCTCCTCTCTGCCCACCCCAGAGCCTTGCGTCGCATCAGGATTGCGCTGATCATGAGGGCAAAAAGGTAAGGTTTGTTTTCACAATGGGTTGATTCAGGTGTCACATGGAGCTATGGTTTATTTTATATATCTGTGATTTGCTTGATCGTATGAACAGGAATCTTCAAATATCTAGTTTATTTTGTTTGGAGAAACTACAATTAAACCATGAACTGAATCCATGGTTGCAGTAGCTTTGTTACACAGAGTTTGCCTTACCTATCAGTCGATATTATGCTGAAAACTAGTATCCTGGTTTATTTCAGAAGCTCTGCCCTCACTGCACTAGCACCTACAGCAGTGGTTCCCAAACTTACCTGTGACATAACACCCTTCCTCCAATGATGCCGGTTGCAGAACCTGGAAATGAATGCCAATGACATGCAATGCAGTGTCATCATTGGAACTTACTTCCAGGTCATGTCTGGGAAAAAAGACTTGCAAATCGGTGTAAAAACAGTCAGTGAGAACAGTTGGACCTAAAACACACCATGCACAGCCCTCAGCTAACAGAGCAGAGCTTCTGCTCCATGATCAGTCATGCTCATGCTGCCGAGCAGCTTGGCCGGCACATGGTCTGCGACGCCCAGTTTGGGAACTCTGATACAAAGACATCACTTTAGAGCAGCAGTGAAACAGAGGTGATTTAGCCTGAAAGCTGCTTTCATTGGAGCTCTCACAGAACAGACCCTGCCATCTTTACTGCCCAGGAGCAGTTTTGCTCTCACAGCTCTCTCTCTCTCTCTCTCTTGAAATGCATAAGAAGGCAGATTCTCTTAACCATACTCATCACCAAACAAAATCAAACAAACATGAAGGGATCAAAGGCTTCTTATCCCAAACTTTAGTATTTCAAACAAAAAATACTGAAATGATGAAAGGTGTAGTTCTAGGAGTTTCTTTTTAACATTAATTTAGAGCACTCGTATTGAATTCATTATGAGGAACAGGCAAGAAATGGTCACGTTTTCTTGCTCGGGGAAGGAGCTACGCTTTGTACTTGGCTGTGACGTGCATAAATATCTGAAGAAACCAGTGACAGAATTGCAGTGCCCTCTTTCTTCTTCTGCCCATTAGCAGAAGCATGGCTGATGAAGCAACCGTTTGATAGAAAGAAATGAGAAGTTTGAGATTTCACGTGGGACCTTCAGGGGAGGAGAGGCAGTGGGGACAGAGTCAAAAACCAGAATGAGACAGACCATGTCAGGACTTGGTGACTGTAGCACCAATTCTGGTTTCTTCAACGAAGCACAGTTAAGATAAACCATAGATCTTAGTAATGTCTCAACGATACAGTTATGTTATCTTAGGTACAGTTTCTTTACTTGCTAAGAAAAGTATTTAGGGTATCAAATTGAACATACAGAGATGCATGGGGTAATTGTCTTAAATATTTCAGCAGATTGGTTTAAATCAGCTTATGTACAAACAGAGAGGAAGGCCCTGGGATCTATGGGGGATGGCAAAGTGGAAGAATCTGTGTAAGAAAAAACTGAATTACTTACCTGGGAATTCCTGTTCTGCGAAGAGGAAGGGGGGAATTCCTAAGCCTTCTGAATTGCCCTTTCTTTTATCAAGAGGCAGGGCCAGTTGAAGACTGAGGTCTTCTCTTCTATTGGAGAACAACCTGCCCCCAGACTGGACCTGGAAAGCTACACAATTTCCTCCAAACCTCCTGACCCCAGTGCCAAAGAGTGCTGAAGCAGAAGAAAAGCTGAACACTCAGCAATGGAATGAGAACAAATTGGTGCATGCTCAAAAGTGATAGCAGACTGTCCTGATCGTATTCCGAGCTTGAACCCTATCTACCTCTTCACATATAGTCTATTGCCCTTGAGAGTGAGATGCCAAACCTGCTGTCTGAGGTGGTTGGAATGCTCCCTTCCCAGAACAGGAATGTCTCAGTAAGAAATTCCATTTTTTCTCTGGTAGAGGAAGCGGGGAATTCATAACCCTTCAGGATATACCAGAACCACTTGTCATGAGGAGGGCCAAGGCACACTCCTCAGGGTCCCACTCTCTGAAGCACTTAACTGGTAAAGGCTGCCTCAATTGATACTGCCATATCCACTCTGTAATGCTTGGCAAAAGTATGCAACAATGACCTGGTGGCCACCCTGAAGATCTCCAGGAGTGAGTTACAGCCATCGAAAGCAGCTGAGGTAGATCTAATGGAATGAGCCATGATGCCTTCCAGCGCTTCTGAGAGAACTCAATGGAAGCCCTCAGCCAGCACTTGCCAAAGCCTTTATGTTGTGGATGACTCTTTAAAGGTCACAAAGAGATCCTCCATTTTCCTAAACTCATATGTCCTTTCTGGTGTAGAACCTGAGGGATCTAGGTATGTCAAGCATGTGCCATGCTTTCTCCTTTGGATGCAAGGGCAATAGGATGATAGCACTATCTCCTATGAATGATGAAAAAGTTGTTCACCTTTGGCATGAGAATAGGATCTGGATGCAGCACCACTCTATCCTTGAAGAAAACACAGAGTTCTGGGTGTACCGACAAAGCCCCCAACTTAGAAACAAGCTAGTAGGATGAGGGAGGGGCAGAAATGACCTCCCTGTGTTAAGAGGTGCAGTAGGCCTAACTCCAGCCATGTCAGGATGGTTGACACAGCGGTTTTGGTGGCAGTGCTCTCGCTGAAGCCTGCTCACCAAACATGCTCTTTGCTGATGCTGTGGCATCCCACCAGAGCTGCAGCAAACATGCCACGACCCCAATCAATCAATTTTGAGACTGGGGACTCACCATTGATCCCACCCTCCTCCCAGGTCCCTAACCACCCACCCCCACACCTGTTACCACCCACTCCTCACCCCTGTTCTGCCCTCCCAGTACTGTTCACTGTAATCAAATATTCTTATTAGAGAGAAGAGAAAAAGTTACAATGAAGCCTGGCTCTAGTGAAAGCTATTTTAGCACAGTTGCTAAGAACCTGAGCAGGACTGAGGCACACTCTCCGGGTATCTAAAGGTGCATACCAGATGCATCCCCCTTTACTTGATGGTGCTCTAGTCAAGTGGTCTTCAACCTTTTTTGTTCCTGTAAGTTGCCACAACCCCACAACTGAGACTTCACTACCCCACTGGGCCCCGACTCCAAGGTCTGAAGAACAATGGTAGAGAGACTCATTTCTCCTAGTGTGGCTATGCCAAGGGCCCTACCCATTTTCTCCTCCTGCCCATGATGGGCCCTGTCCCTAGCTGAGAGACTGAGGCCCAAATCCTAACCATCTTTCCAGCACTGGCATAGCTTTGCCTATGGTATATGTGCTGCATTCTGAAGTTGGGTGGTACTCATGGAGTTCTCCTCAAAGTAAGGAAATGTTTGTTCCCTTACCTCAGAGCTACATTGTCCCTATGACAGTGCTGGAAAATGGGTTAGGATTGAGCCCTAAGTGGGAGAAAAGGAAGAGAGAAAAAAAGGGAGAAGAAAAAGAAGGAGAAGAGGTGAAAACAAGCAAGCAAGGAAACACTAAATTGTGCCAAAAATAAAACTCTGGGCATGGAACTCTGTAATGTGTGGCTGTGTCAGGAAGAGGAGAGGGATGACTTCAACAGAGAGGAGACCTCAGTCTAAAACTGGCCCTACCTCCTGGTAGAGGGAGGGATAATTTCAAACATAAATGCCCCTCTTCCTCTACCAGAGAACTACTGTTGCTATGGCTCTAGCTACAGAACAACAGTACAGAACATCAAGAGTGGAAAGGAAATATGGGAGTAATAGAAGAACTGTGAAAAGCTTCCTAGATGAGAGTGTCATACCTGCTGTTCAGAACCTGGTGTTCAAACAGGACGTTTGGGGGGGGGAAGCCTAGAGAACAGGAGCAGGTGCCTTGCAATAGCATATTTTGCCCATCATACATGGTCATTGACCTGTATACCAACCATACGCACACTGCTAGAGCTCTAGTGTTATTGACCAGCACACAGCATACATTTGCTCCTAATCTGAAAATGAGATATCCAAAGAACCACAAGCTTCTGTGTGTGCACTGGAGATTCTGATACATTCCTTCCTACCTCAGCTCCTTATGCCCTTTGAAAAGCCACTCTGGAAGGTCAGAGGATTCTTCAGAATGATGTGACACCACTGAAAAGAGGCCATTTGGAAAACTCTGATACACAATGGAAGTGTGTAGGAGCATTCTCTTTGGATTCTAGCCAATCTGTGCATTTAACACAGTGCTCTAATGTGTAGTTTAACACAGGGCTATAGTGGGTAGTGAATTAATGTAATTGACTACAGTTGTAATGGAAAAAAAAGGAGTAGGAATAACTTAGAATAATATAAGAAATGAATAGTAATCAAATGTGTCATTGGTTCATGGATGGTTCAGGTCATGGTTCAGGATGTGGACTCACCTCCCTGCATTACAATCTCTGCGCATGAACTGGAGGTTGTCCATGACTTTGTGTACCTTGGCTCAACGATCTCCGACACTCTTTCTCTCGATACCGAGCTAAACAAGCACATTGGTAAAGCAGCTACCACGTTTTCCAGACTCACAAAGAGAGTCTGGTCCAACAAGAAGCTGACGGAACATACCAAGATCCAGGTCTACAGAGCTTGCGTCCTGACTACACTTCTGTACTGCAGCGAGTCATGGACTCTTCACTCACAACAGGAGAGGAAACTGAACACTTTCCACATGCACTGCCTCCGACGCATTCTCGGCATCACCTGGCAGGACAAAGTTCCAAACAACACAGTCCTGGAATGTGTTGGAATCCCTGCCATGTATGCACTACTGAAACAGAGACGCCTGCATTGACTTGGTCATGTCGTGAGAATGGATGATGGGCGGATCCCAAAGGATCTCCCCTATGGAGAACTCGTGCAGGGAAAGCGCCCTACAGGTAGACCACAGCTGCCATACAAGGACATCTGCAAGAGGGATCTGAAGGCCTTAGGAGTGGACCTCAACAGGTGGGAAAACCTGGCCTCTGAGCAGCCCGCTTGAAGGCAGGCTGTCCAGCATGGCCTTTCCCAGTTTGAAGAGACACTTGGCCAACAGACTGAGGCAAAGAGGCAAAGAAGGAAGGCCCATAGCCAGGGAGACAGACCAGGGACAGACTGCACTTCCTCCCAGTGTGGAAGGGATTGTCACTCCCGAATCGGCCTTTTCAGCCACACTAGACGCTGTTCCAGAACCCCCATTCAGAGTGTGATACCATAGTCTCTCGAGACTGAAGGTTGCCAACAACATAATGTGTAGTTCAACACAGGGCTATAGTGGGTAGTGAATTAATGTAATTCACTACAGCTGTAATGGGGAAAAAAAGGAGTAAGTTATTCTTAGAATAATATAAGAAATGAATAGTAATCAAATGTGTCTTGTGAAGATTGACATCTGATGATCATTTACTTCCAGCCCATTATTCATTAATAAGGCTGAAAGAAAAACAGATGAAACAAAACAAATGAAAGTAGTTACAAAGCGCGCTCCAATATCATATTAAAGAACAATTAAAGTTAAAATAACTTGCAGTGCAATTCCAAGATAGAAAAACAAGTTGTGCCAGACCCTTTCAATAATAAGAAAGTTCCTAATTATGTATGGCAATTAATTATTGCTTTGGCCTGATTGTTGTTGGCATCCTTCAGTCTCGGAAGACTATGGTAGCGCACTCTGAATGGTGGTTCTGGAAGAGAGTGTCCTTTCCAGTGCACGAAGCCTGGGTAAAGTAGATATGGAGGATAGGCTGTTACCCATGCAGCAAATCCGCCCTCTCCACGTCGCTGAAATGGTCCAGTGGAAAGGCAGAAGCCAATACGGTTGGTTCCAGCGGCGTTGCAGGAGTTGCCAGAACGTGACTGTGTTCAGCCATGAACTGCCTCAGGGACTTTGGCTCCAGATTTTGCCTCGAGGTTGACTCCTGAAGCCTTTTCCATAACTGGATGTAGCCACAAGGCAGTGGAGGTTCGGGATCAAAGTTTTCCTTCCATCAGATGAGCTGCCTTCCCAGGCTAACGAGTCCCATCTACCCGGTGGCTGTTTAGTTGCCTCTTACGACAAGTACAGCCAAACTGAGGGCCTATTCATATCCCCAGCCCCCAGGGGTAAATTATTTACCCTGATTGCCCTGATTTATTTACCCCCTGATTATTTAGTATATAATCCTGTATTCATCTTCCACCAATAGGCTCATATAGTATGCTCCTTGAGGAAAACAAGAAACGCAGAACTAATGTTGACAAAATTCTAGATTGCTTAAGGTACAAAAGTTGCTACACTTTTATAACAACTAATTAGTATCATATTTCAAAGCTTTTAGCATTTGTATTTTATACAGGACTATTAGTTGAACAAGAAAAATGAGAAAAACATTCAGTGCTTTTCTTCTGCTCAAGATTAATAATTATTTTTATTTTTCATCTGTTTATACAATAGTCATGGACTGCTGTAATATTTATTCTCATAATGAGAAATAAATACCAAATCCTACTAGCTCTTTCTGTTGTGGAACCAAGTTTTTGGAACTGACCTCCAGAGAAACTGCAGACAGCCCCTCTCTGTATGGTTTATAGTCAGGTTTAAAAGCATTCTTATTTTGTCTGGTTTTCAAGGAAACAGGAACCACTTAGGGACCCCTTTTTAATTTAACATCTATAAGTCTGGGTTGCTCTTTGATACAATTTTAATTATATTATTATTGCTCTCTCTCACACACACACAGAGCTGCTTTTTATATATTTTAATTATATAATTAATGCGTAATGCTTAATTATTTTAGGGTGCAATCCTAACCAGCTTTCCAGCACTGACTTAGCTGTGCCAGTGGGGCATGTGCTGCATCCTGCAGTTGGGGGGCAGTCATGGAGGCCTCCTCAAGGTAAGGCAAAGTTTGTTCCCTTACATCGGAGTTGCGTTGCCCTTAAGTCAGTGCTGGAAAGTTTGTTAGGATGGCCACCTTAATTATATAATTATTGCTCACACACACAGAAAGAGAGCTGTTTTATATATATATAAAGCATAAAGCAGTTCCCTCTGTATATAATTCATATACTATATATTATGATACAAATATTATATATACATATAATACATATATACTGCTGCTTTTACACCTCTTAATAGTTTCATTTTAGCTTGTTTTACTTACAGCACAATCTTAACTGGTGCTGTATTCTATGCAGGTCAGGACGCAGCTGGAGGTCACCTCAGCATAAGAGGGATATATTTCCCCAAGTAAAGCCCCAGGTGCCCCTATGGAGCTTCTTGGATCAGCTATTTAGCTGGTGCAAATCCAGGAAGCCTGGGTGTAATGCTGAGCCAGCTGGGGTACAGCATGAGCAGCAGCTGCTGATCCCCCCCGTCCAATCCTTCCCCATTTTGCCCTCTCCACTGAAAAACAGCCCTTCCCCGCCTCCAAAAAGCCCTTCCACCACCCTCTCCCACCGCTTGCAATGCCCACCGCAAACATACCTGTGCCGGCTGGCACAAGAAACAGCTTTGGTGCTGCTGAGCTCGTGCAGGCATCTGTGGCAGCCCAGCTGACTCCACAGTGGCCACAAACATGCTTTAGGGCACATTTGCAAGACTCTGGGCTGGCACAGCGGCCACTGTGCCAGCCTAAAAAGACATTACAATTTGGTTGCCTGTGTCTTAACTGTTTTCATTTCAAGTATGTGGTGTAAATTTATTGTTTTACACTGAGTGTTGAAAAGTGGTATAAAATATTTTAAATAAATAAATGGCTCTTTAAAAGTCTTTTATTCTATTTTTAAAAAAATTATTTTCCAAAATAAAAACAAGCAACAAATATAAACAAACACATAACAAATACAAACTCAATACACAACGCAAAAACACACCGTTGGAGGGTGCAGGCAATCATGTCAATATATCTAATCAATCAATACATATCTTCTAATCTTGTTCCTCTTCTAGTTTAGCCTCTTAATAACATTTATCTATCACATTGTATCCTATATAATATATCATGTATACAATATATTCATCTAAATGCCCTATCTTATACATCTATAACTTCATTTTCAACCAAGCATATGCTTGATTGAAAAGTCTTTTATTCTACAACTGCACTACAATATGAGTCTCTCTGATGACATCTTTTATATATTAACTTTCTTAAATTCTAAAGAAGTACAAAATGTGTCAGGTTTGATCTATGTAAAAAGAATGGTTGCCTTTATTCTTAAGTTAATTGACGGTAAACAGGCTTGCCTGTCTATCTATCTTTGTCTAACTTTTTTCCAGTTGGATAAACCCAATCACTATTAAACTTGACAAAAGACAATGATATTATTAATGAAAGCAGCTACATGATGTTAGACATTTCATTATAGGCACACAGTGAGCTCCAATTAACAACATTGTTGTGATGTCTGAAATGGCTTCACAAACAGAGGAAAGTTACAGGGCAGCACATCTCATTTAATACGCTATCAGTTTTGCCTCTTAAAATTTAAACCTTAGGTGGTGATGGTTTTTCTGAGGAAGCTTTGGACACCTCCACCTTCACCACCACCACCACCACCACCTTTAATCTTTTACAGAACCTGGTATAAGGTCTGAATTCCTAAGAACAGGCTGGCGGTCATCCGTTTGTGTTGTGCGGAGTCCTTGCTTGGCTTAGAGCCCAATTCTATCCCCATCGTTTTACCCTATGCAGCTGCACTTCCAGAGTACATACTGCATGCTATGCTGGGGCGGGGGGGGGGGCAACCAGATGGCCTGGGAGGGGTATGCAAAAATATTTTCTGCTTACCTCACTGTAGGTCACCTGGTTGTCAATAGATTTCCTCAGATTTATGCCAGTTAAATAGCTGCCATAGGTCTGAGGCAGGGGTGTCCAAACTTTTTGGTAGGAGGGCTACATCATCTCTCTGACACTGTGTTGGGGGCCAGGAAAAAAATAATTAGTTTACATTTCAAATTTGAATAAATTTACATGAATTTACACAAATGCATATATTAGAGATGGAACTTATGTGAATGAATGAAGGTCTTGCATAAAGTAAGGTCAGCCTTTCCTTTGCTGCCGCTGCTGCATCACAGATGTGGAACAGCAAGCAGTGGAGGGACCCCTCATCCCACAGTTCACTCAAGAGGTTGAATAGTTGGCTGTCACGCTGAAAGTAGTTGCATCAGGCTAGCGCAGGCTCTAGCAAGTCTCCGGAGGGCCAGAGGCTCATTGGAGACTGGGGGCTCCCTGAGGTCCGGATTAGGAGTGCCTGAGGGCCGCAAGTGGCCCCAGGGCCGAGGTTTGGGCACCCCTAGTCTGACGGGAGGCAAGGGCATGCTGAGCTGGGAAAACAAGGACAGGATTTCAGTATGCACTGCTGAGATCTTTTCCCAAACCAACCCCTGCCCTCCTCCACTCTCTGCCTCAAACCTCCCATGACCACTAGGCTCCATGCAGCCACAAGAAGAGCGCACAATTGCAAGAGATCTACAAGGCAGTGCTGCGTACACTGCCCAAGCTAGAAAGGTCAGCTCACACTGAAAAACCAACTTGGCAAAATGGAAAGGGAAATAATGAGTGAATAGAACAAGTGAAGAAATATAATCAAAGCCAAACGCCTCCTCAGGCCTCTCAAGATCACTTCATGAACCAAGGAGTCTACAGGGTGGCCACCAAGTCCTATGCAGTCTTACACAACTTCAATCCCAAATCCACATAACATCAGGAATAGGGACTTTGTGGCCACCCTGTACACAGGGGAAAGGAACAAAAGAATAGTTTTGCAGAAGCAGGCATCTTCTATATATCTGAATAATGAACTACATTGCCATCAATCTATACAGTGTAGTTTTTACTCCTCACTCTACGTAACCTAGCAGTATTTTACATTTCATCACAACTAAAAACACAGCTACTGTTCACATTGCTCTGGGTTTTTGAATACCTTTTCTGCATCATGAGTCCCCAAACTATGGTCTGCAGGTTCAGACCACCAACACATTAGGACTGGCCTGCTAAACACAGTAGCATTATAATTAGGGTCACCTCTTACACGCCTTTCTCCTCTCCAGTCCCCACCCACCACCACCACTCCTTCAGTTTCCATAAAAGCAAGGTTAAGTGATGTGGCCTTGGCTTCTGAAACTTTGAGGGCCCTGCTTTAAATAAAGAAGCTCACAGATAATAATGCTATGAAAGAACTCCATTCCCATTTTGGGAATAACTCTTTGTCTAAACAGAATTCCCTTCCATCAGTACAAATTCAGGGATTATATTATTTGGGATCAAACTGACCTGTTGCCAAGTCTGTTTACTAGACAGAAACCATTTATGTTGTTGGTCTCAGGTCCATTTGTCTATGCCAGGTGTTCTCAAGCCTGAGGACCTCTGCATTTGCTCCTTTAAGGGGCAGAAAAGGGGGAATGCAGTGGCACAATTCCCAGGATTGAGCCACTATCAAGGGTGCCAGGGGCTTTCTTTTACTTACAGGATGCAGAAGCAAACTCCCAAGGATCCAGGCAAGCTGCACAGAATGCCAAAGTAATGATTGCGACCCACTTCCAGTTTCCAATCACAAAACTGGAAGTGGGTTGTGATCATTATTTTTACATTCTCCATGGCTTTGGGAGCCCTGTGGAGGCATCCGCAGGGTTCGCTGCACCCCCAGGAGGCTGCTGCTGCATCCTGTAAGTATAAGAAAGCCCCTGGCAGCAGCGTAATCCTGGGGATCACACTGCAGCATTCCACCCTACACTGCAAGGACTTACTATAGCTCCCAAACTCCCAGAGAGTTTGAGAACTACAGGTCTATGCCCTTCTCAGTGGTATAGTGTTCCTGATTCTATAACTACATAGCTACTTTCATAATAAGTAATAGACTGATACTTCTGTTGACCTTTCAAGACAACATATAGTTCCTTCCAATCCACAGAAGTCTTCTTTTTGTCTCTACAACATTCTTCAGAATTTGTTGTGCTTCATTTTAATGACCCTTGTTTGTATTCACTAAACATGCTAAACATGACAACTAGCTTATGTGAAGGTATTTCTAAGAACAGTATATTTAATGCAAAGTGTGGTCCAAATTGCCCCTTAAAGAAACTTTTCAACGAAGGAAGGAAGCTATTAAATTTGTTCTGATATACATTTAGAGCTGCATTTTTCTTCCTTGAAAAGAATTTCCTTGAAACCCAACGAATGAATGTCTTAGAGGGGAAATACGCATTATATGTATCTCAGACTAATTTATTAAATGTCAGCAATCAAGAACAAAATCTTACTAAGCAACACTTCACTAATAGCCACACTTTAATGTAATTTTCCTTTCCCGTCTTTATAGCACACACTATACCTCTTGACAGAGACTTAATAAAAAAGAATACCACAGCAAGCTATGTTGCAGTGGAAGGTCACACAGTTTTTAAAAAATAAATAAATAAATATTTTGCATAATATAATGCAAAAGAGGTCCCTTTTACATGCACTCCCAGCAGTGTGGGAGCCACTTCTGCAAGATGTAAGAACATAAGAACAGCCCCACTGGATCAGGCCGTAGGCCCATCTAGTCCAGCTTCCTGTATCTCACAGCGGCCCACCAAATGCCCCAGGGAGCACACCAGATAACAAGAGACCTCATCCTGGTGCCCTCCCTTGCATCTGGCATTCTGACATAACCCATTTCTAAAATCAGGAGGTTGCGCATGCACATCATGGCTTATACCCCATAATGGATTTTTCTTCCAGAAACTTGTCCAATCCCCTTTTAAAAGCATCTAGGCTGGATGCCAGCACCACATCCTGTGGCAAGGAGTTCCACAGACCGACCACACGCTAAGTAAAGAAATATTTTCTTTTGTCTGTCCTAACCCGCCCAACACTCAATTTTAGTGGATGTCCCCTGGTTCTGCTATTATGTGAGAGTGTAAAGTGCATCTCCCTATCCACTCTGTCCATCCCCTGCATAATTTTGTATGTCTCAATCATGTCCCTCCTCAGGCGTCTCTTTTCTAGGCTGAAGAGGCCCAAACGCCGTAGCCTTTCCTCATAAGGAAGGTGCCCCAGCCCCGTAATCATCTTAGTCGCTCTCTTTTGCACCTTTTCCATTTCCACTATGTCTTTTTTGAGATGCGGCGACCAGAACTGGACACAATACTCCAGGTGTGGCCTTACCATAGATTTGTACAACGGCATTATAATACTAGCCGTTTTGTTCTCAATACCCTTCCTAATGATCCCAAGCATAGAATTGGCCTTCTTCACTGCCGCCGCACATTGGGTCGACACTTTCATCGACCTGTCCACCACTACCCCAAGATCTCTCTCCTGATCTGTCACAGACAGCTCAGAACCCATCAGCCTATATCTAAAGTTTTGATTTTTTGCCCCAATGTGTATGACTTTACACTTACTGACATTGAAGCGCATCTGCCATTTTGCTGCCCATTCTGCCAGTCTGGGGAGATCCTTCTGGAGCTTCTCACAATCACTTCTGGTCTTCACCACTCGGAAAAGTTTGGTGTCGTCTGCAAACTTAGCCACTTCACTGCTCAACCCTGTCTCCAGGTCATTTATGAAGAGGTTGAAAAGCACCGGTCCCAGGACAGATCCTTGGGGCACACCGCTTTACACCATGTGATCAGCATGTGATCCAATGCTACCGCAATTGGATCCAATGCTTTCAGCATGTGATCCAATGCTTTCAGCATGTGATCCAATGCTACCGCAGCAAGTGTATGAATGTCTGCACATCTAAGGGAGACATCAACTCTGCAGGCCACACAGTATTTATTTATAGTATTTATATACCACTTGAAAATAAAATATTTCTCAAAACAAAAGGTGCAAGTAGGCAGTTTCCTGTTCCAAGGGAATTAAAAATCTAAAAGGATACACAAAGGAGAAACAAAGGAAAGAGATACAAAAGCAGGAGAAAACGGGTGAGAAATTAATTACTTGTATACCATTTTTTGATTCCTTTAAATACCTGCTGTATAATACAGCTAGAAAAGAATTTCACAATTTGATTTTTTCTCTCTCCAAGTTTACTCTGCTGTAATTAACTGTTGGAGAGAAAAAAATCAAATTGTGAAATTCTTTTCTAGCTGTATTATACAGCAGGTATTTAAAGGAATCAAAAAAGGTGTCCTTAACTGTCATTCCTTAGATATTCCTTTAATGTAATTAAAATAAGTTTCTTTTGAAACAGATGACCCTGGGTACATCTCAAGTGGCTCTTTGGATACCAGCCTTAAACAAAGTCTTTCCAAGTGGAAAGAGAAGTACTGAGAGATTTCCTTTTATGTCTGCTGTTCTGTCAGTTAATTTGTATTTTACTCCTAACTTTCACTTCCATAATATTTCTTTTGATGTCAGTTTTGTGGCCAGACATTCCATATTTGTAGCCTTTAAAACTGAATAAGAGAAAAATAGATGTGGAACATTATCAAACAGATGAATTTTATTGTACACAGTACATTTATGAATTCTGGATGAGGACAGCACATCTTTTCAAAATTAACATTAAAACATTTCAAACTGTCCAAACAGCATGGTTAATAAACATTGGTATAGTCCATTTTGATGGTCTATATTAAATTTCCTGTTAAAACAAGCATTATATTTCTGTAAAGAATCTATTGGATTGAAAATAATGGAAGACATAAATGCTCTATTAAAAGATAAAAAGGAAATGAAACAACTGAAGTCTTTTCACATCACTTGCATGCATTTTTTATGTATTCAACACTTAGATAAAAACATTTTTATTTCTTAAAGTACATACAGTTCATGTTTTAAAACAAATTTCTCAGGAGATGAATCTACTCTCTTTCTTCCTGACCCTTTTCATGATTTAAAGAAGGAATCACAAAAATTAAAAAGAAATCTAAAATATATCCCATTGAAATAACCATGAGGTTCTTACTTACAAATTTCCTGATATTTATAATTGCCTAATTTGCTTGAACAACTTCTTTATACATCAGTGCCATAAAGAAGATGGGAGCTTTAAAGGCCCATAGCTAAATATACACAATGAAAGGTGCCAGAAGGAGGGAAGAAAGGGAAGGTGCTCACCAAGAAAACCACCTTGCTTAATTACCTGCACTTTGCTGTCTCTTCCTTACAAGCTGACAAAAGGCGATGATGGAGTTCAGTTTCACACTACGCTGTGCTGTTCGTTAGAAAGCTAGCTGAAACTCAGACACAGAGCACAAAATGTGACTTGAGCAACTGTGACTCAATTTGCACAACAGTGGAACTGTTTGTCACAAAACCCTTAACTTGGAAAGCCATTTTCTCATTCTATTTGAGAATATTATCCCCCAAGCCACTGCCTGCCTGGCCACTCCATCTTTTCACTGCCCTATCACCTTCTCATTAGTTCTCCTTGGAACTTGGAGACTGACAAGTCTCCTTGGAACTTGGAGACTGACAACCCAATCCTATCCAATTTTCCATCGTTGGTGCTGCTATGCTGGAAAGTTTCCAAAAAGGGACCAGTTTGTAAAACAAGAGACTGGAAGTTCCATAAAGTTGGTGCCACTACTAAGAAGGCCCTATTCTCACTGCTGCCCCTCACAGATCCCTGGGTGGCAGCACTCTTAAAAGGGCGTTCTCTAATGACCTGAGGAAACAAACTGGATTATATGGAAGTAGGAGGTTTCTAAGATACCCTGGTCCCAATCGGTATAGGGCTTTAAAGGTCAATAGGTATAGGGCTTTAAAGGTCATTTCTGGGCCCCTTGATTTGGGCCCAGAAATGAATTGGCAGCCAGTGCAACCATCAGAGAAGCACCCTGACAGAGTCAAATTAATGGCCCATGTTTGTCAGTCATGACTATTGTATACAAGGCAATGGTTTTCAAACTTTAGCAAGCAAAGCTACCCAATTTTAATAATTCACTTGCTATTGCCAGAGAATTCAGCCTGTTCGCTAATATTACAAAGATTACATTTTACTCCATCAATCATTATTCAGATGCTGCACAAGAATAATTAAAGATTCTAATTGATTTTCAGTCAACAGAGGATAGACCAGATGTTCTGCACTGAGTTGAGGTCATTATCCTTTTGTCAAAAATTAGTATGAAAATGGCAATTTGTTCATAATTGTAATTTTAAAAGCTATGAAATGTAATTTAGTGCCTGAGTTTGCTCAACACACCACTGAACAATTTTTTGTACATTTTTTTCACTTAAGTTCTCACCCCTAATCAGACATGCTTGGCTTTCTTTAAGTTGCATATCAGAAGATATAAAAATAAAAGTAATTTATTTTGCTGATATTTAGATGACCTCTATAATATCCTGATTTTCTGATAATGGCTCATGATTGAGTGTGAACCACAGTAGTTAAAGGTAAAGATTGAGAACTGGTTGGAGGCCAGAACTGGTTGGAGGATTGAGAACTGGTTGGAGGCCAGGAAGCAGAGAGTGGGTGTCAATGGGCAATTTTCACAATGGAGAGAGGTGAAAAGCGGTGTGCCCCAAGGATCTGTCCTGGGACCGGTGCTTTTCAACCTCTTCATAAATGACCTGGAGACAGGGTTGAGCAGTGAAGTGGCTAAGTTTGCAGACGACACCAAACTTTTCCGAGTGGTGAAGACCAGAAGTGATTGTGAGGAGCTCCAGAAGGATCTCTCCAGACTGGCAGAATGGGCAGCAAAATGGCAGATGCGCTTCAATGTCAGTAAGTGTAAAGTCATGCACATTGGGGCAAAAAATCAAAACTTTAGATAAAGGCTGATGGGTTCTGAGCTGTCTGTGACAGATCAGGAGAGAGATCTTGGGATGGTGGTGGACAGGTCGATGAAAGTGTTGACCCAATGTGCGGCGGCAGTGAAGAAGGCCAATTCTATGCTTGGGATCATTAGGAAGGGTATTGAGAACAAAACGGCTAGTATTATAATGCCGTTGTACAAATCTATGGTAAGGCCACACCTGGAGTATTGTGTCCAGTTCTGGTCGCCGCATCTCAAAAAAGACATAGTGGAAATGGAAAAGGTGCAAAAGAGAAAGACTAAGATGATTACGGGGCTGGGGCACCTTCCTTATGAGGAAAGGCTACGGCGTTTGGGCCTCTTCAGCCTAGAAAAGAGACGCCTGAGGGGGAACATGATTGAGACATACAAAATTATGCAGGGGATGGACAGAGTGGATAGGGAGATGCTCTTTACACTCTCACATAATACCAGAACCAGGGGACATCCACTAAAATTGAGTGTTGGGCGGGTTAGGACAGACAAAAGAAAATATTTCTTTACTCAGCGTGTGGTCGGTCTGTGGAACTCCTTGCCACAGGATGTGGTGCTGGCATCCAGCCTAGACGCTTTTAAAAGGAGATTGGACAAGTTTCTGGAGGAAAAATCCATTATGGGTTACAAGCCATGATGTGCATGCGCAACCTCCTGATTTTAGAAATGGGTTATGTCAGAATGCCAGATGCAAGGGAGGGCACCAGGATGAGGTCTCTTGTTATCTGGTGTGCTCCCTGGGGCATTTGGTGGGCCGCTGTGAGATACAGGAAGCTGGACTAGATGGGCCTACGGCCTGATCCAGTGGGGCTGTTCTTATGTTCTTATGTAAAGCAACTTGATAATTATTTTAGACTGTATGCTTTTGAGGGCAGGGACCTGACCTTTTCTTGTTATTCTATAAAGCATGACATACATAGATAACGTAGGGGGGAGGGTGACTCCTCTTGCAGTTTAATGCTACCAAGCTCCTTTAGGTCAGGATTGTTGCTAAAGCTGCTGTCCTACTGTCACTCTTTGAAACAGTGGTTTCTAATGTGTTTATATGATTAGAACTAGCCTCAACAGAAATGGTTTGCTAACAGCTCTAAATATAAATAGTACCATTAATAGTATCTCACTATACAGTTGACCTTGTTCTTAGTTCAATGATCTGGAAGCACTTTTCTATAGCCAAAGCTTATTTAATGGCAATGACCTTGATAGAACTATTACTGATTAATGGACCTAGTTTTGAAGGAAGCTTTGTCCCTTGCACTTATCTAATCATGACCACACTGTCCAGAGCGTTCATCCACTAGGAGTTTAAAATTGTTGGATGAGTCTTCATCACCTAATATAAGCACCTCTGTGTGTGTGTGCATTGTATGTGTGTGTTTAACTTGGAACATTCTGGTATCAAAAATTAAGACATTTTTCACAAGCCACTTAACCTAGAATGCACCACTGTATTATCAATAAATATAGAAAGAAGAAGAAAGCTTTTCTGAAACTAAGTGCATTGTGAGGAAAAACAAATAGGTGAAAGGACACAACTGAACGTGTGCATCTGGGGTGTACACTCAGCAACTGAATCCAATTACCTCCTCTTGGCATGGGAAAGAGGACACAAGTTGTTTCTGTAAGAAAAGTCTGGTTTAGCAAATTTTCAGTGTCTGGAGACCTCCTCAGGGTAAGGGAACATTTGTTCCTTTGCCTGGGGTAAGCCCACACAGGTCCACTGGGTCTACTCAGACCTGCACCAGCAATAGAGCTTGTGCAAGCCTGAATGGATCAGGGTTAGGCAATCAAGGCTGTGCACTGCTGCCACCAATTCCATCCCTTCCCAACCCTCCAGTTTCCTGTTAACATTTGCTTCGTCTTCTCTAGCATTTTGCCTGCCTGCCTGCCTGTCTTCCTATAAGGCTGCATGCATTTTGACATGTATACAATTTGACAAAAGGAAGTGACATTCTTGCTTAGCATGAGTGTAAAGAAGATAAACTAAGGCAGTGTTTCTCAAACTGTGAGTCAGCCCCCACTAGGTGGATCGCAAGCCAATTTCAGGTGGGTCCCCAATCATTTCAATGTTTTATTTTTAATATATTAGACTTGATGCTACCCTGGTATGTGACTGCATTTGGGGAAATGTTATAGACCTGCACATTCTTTAACAATGATAGTAAATTGGAATTACTCCTGGATAAGTGTGGGTAGGATTGCAACCTATGATAGTGAAAAATTTTGCTGCTTGATGATGTCACTTCTAGTCATGACATCACTTCTGGTGGGTCCTGACAGATTTTCCTTCTAAAAAGTGGGTCCCGATGCTAAATGTGTGAAAACCACTGAACTAAGGTCATGGGCACAGGAGCACAACAAGGATAACTGGATCTATGGATATGGGAGGATGCCTGTACATAAGTGTTTCTTATGCTCTTAAGTGCTCATCAGTAGTCAGGTAGACCAAACCTGAGCTGCCCGGCACTGAGGAGTGCAGCGGTGCCGAAAATGGCTGCTGCTGCATCCTGCACTCAACAGGCAGCCGCCGCTGCCTCCTTGGGAAAAGGGAACTTTCGTCCACTTCCCCTGGGTAAACTGAGTAACCCTGCAATGGGACTACTCACTTCTATGGTGACCTAAGAGTCAGAGTAGAAGTAAAAGCCTCTGTGTTGGGCGGCCTCCCGCCCTGCTCCCTCCCCCGGCACACCTCCTGCCCACCCTCTCCCTGCCCTCCACCCACCATCCCCTGCCCTGGAATGCTTTCTCCCTATGTCCCCCCACGCCCCCACCTACCTCTCTGCTGCTCGGTGATCAATGCGACTGCTAAGTGGCAGAGCACCGGTGCTCCACTGGCACTAGTCCAGTGCCTGCCAGTGCTTGGCTAGAACCGGTAGAGCACTGGCACTAGGGCCCGCAAATGTGCCTTATGGCATGTTTGCAACAGTACGTGTCGGCAGTGAGCCAGCGCATGAAGCTAGGATCGAGCCCTAAGAACATTGCAAATTGTCTGACATCTTGAAAATAGGTTACAGACTGAGAGCCCAATCCTATGCCTGTCTACTTAAAAGTTTCATTACAGTCAATGGAGCTTACTCTCAGGAAAGTGTGGCTAGGATTGCAGTCTCATACCCTTCTTGATATACTATACTTTTCTCCAAACTCCAGAAGCTTCAATGGTTCTATTCTTCTAATTGTTTAATAAAAAACTCCTATTAAAGATACATAGAGTGGGCAACACAGCTTTATTTCTTTGCATCTCTGCCTCAAAATTCTGCTGAAGCCCCTGCTAAGAAACAGGAATTTAATTCATGTGAAATGAATGTATCTGTTTGTTACAATTTTTTACAAACTGGGTAGTTTAGCAATACTACAAGCCTCCAGATAACTGTACAACTATTGGGAATTATACAGAAAAAGTGGGAAATAAAAAGCCCTACTTCAGTACAAAATTCACTGAATAGCCTTGGGCAACTCGCTATTTCTTGGCCAAAACTACCATACAGATTTGAAACCAGACATTCAAATTGCTAAAATAACTATAAAGAACTTATAACTGGCCCATCTCACCCCAGCAGTTCTAGTGGCTGTCTGCTGGTATTCTTTTGCATCTTTTTAGATTGTGAGCCCTTTTGGGACAGGGAGCCATTTAGTTATTTGATTTTTCTCTGTAAACTGCTTTGTGAATTTTTAGTTGCAAAGCGGTATATAAATACTGTAGTAGTAGTAGTAGTAGTAGTAGTAATAGTAGTAGTAGTAGTAGTAGTAATAATAATAATAATAATAATAATAATAATAATAATAATAATAATATTCTGAAAAAACATGACAGAAAAAATAAATAAGCAACATACAACAGAGAGGTACCTGAATGATTCCAGAACACACTACTAATGATGGCTCGGTGACTCTACTTACACAGGATTCCCACCTTACGAGTCTCAGACAAGTAAAAAAAATATGGCATGTTAAGCTACTTGAACTTGAACACTATTATAAATATTGCTGTAAAATAATAGACTATAGAAAGTTAGACTGGATAACCAGAATGTGCTATTTTAACTAGGCTTGCCACTGGCAGTGCGTACTGGCAGATTTAAAAAGATCCTTTATAATGAAAGATACTGTAGGTGTGAGCTGGGTATGGTAGAATCTCTTTCTCACATGATCTTGCATTGCGCACTCCATCTAATGGCCCATAAGAAATATTTAGCTCCCTATCTGAACAAGTGGGCAGACTGTTCAGACGATACTCAGTTGAAGAATCTGTTGCCATCTGAGGATCCAACTGACAGCCCAATCCTATGCATGTCTACTCAGAAGTAAGTTCCATTTGAGTCAATGGGGCTTACTCCCATGAAAGTGTGGATAGGATTGGGCTGTGAGACTATAATTGAGACTATAGCGGCTTTTCTAAAGTATCTCCCAAAACATCATAGTTCAGCCAATAGCACTAGGGAAATGGGTTGTTATTTTCTAACATTCTGGGAATCATTATTACTCTTCAAGTCTGTGAACTGAGTGTTTGTGTATGTATGTGTGGAATATGCCAATAAAGATTCTGCAAATGATATACTGGCAGCATATCACTAGGCTTGCCACTTGCAGCATGTAAGGCAATATCGAAGAGTAATCACTTCCGGGGAAAAACAGAGTAAGGGCAACATGTTTTGCTGTATCATTGTTATCCCTGGCTATGATTTCATGTATCTTTTTTTTGACAAGTGAACAGTCATTTCTGCCACTGTAGAAGGCATAGCCAAAACAAATTGGGTTAAAAAAAAAAAAAGGAAAAATCAGTCCTTTTCTTCTGCACCAGTTTGAAAGTTACCCCCTTTCTGTCTGGTGGCTACCCCCTCCTTTTCTTTGTTTGCTTGATTTGTATGCTGATTTGGGGGCACTTAAAGATGGGATAAACATGTCATAAATAATTAACAATGAGATATCATTGTGAAATTTGGTACATGGATTCAGTAAGCAAATTCTGTTTCTGGTTCGAAGACTGCTCATCCCCTCTACCCATTTGAAAAAGAATGGGGAACACAAAGTAGTTTGTAATAAGACATCTGAAAGTGTGGCTTCTTGAACATTACCTTACTAGTAATCACTGTATATAACTTACATCATATGGTTTTAAGTCTGATAGCTGGCCTGTGTGCTATGCTATCAGAGACAGAGAAAACTAGTGGAACATAAACTCATCAGAAAGGATAGGAAAGGGTTTATTCAAGATGCTATAGCTCTGTATGTCAAAGAGCATGGTGAGTCCAACAAAATTGAAAACTTTGGGGGAACAGACTCTTCTGAAGAAAAAATGTGAGTGGAAATACCAGGCACTCAAAATAATGAATTATTTGATGCATATGGAATGAATGTACCTGTTTGTTACAATTTTTACAATATCAAGTAACTTAGCAATAGTACAAGCCAGCCTGACTAAAATGCCAAGGGTGATCTTGACTTTGAGAAAGAAATAAGAGAGGCAGCTGAAGGATAAGGTGTTGCAGTGATGGGTGACTTAAATAAACCACATATACACTGCATAAGTCCAAGTTATTGGCAATGCATAATACAATAAATAAGAAAAAGATTCCATTTGTCTACAAATGGTACGTTATGTTTCCACCTCCTTAGGACAGGTTGGGCCTAGAATCATGACTAGTTGACCAGTTTCTGACACAAAACTAGCCAACCCAGAACGTAAGCTAGATCCATCAGGTTCACCTTGATTGCTTCCCCAGACTGAACATATAATGTTTGCAGTATCTTTCCATCTGTCTTCCAAGAGGAACATAATTGTCTATGTCCAGAATCGCTGACTTTGAAATAAAATGGAATATAGTATGACTCCTAAGTTTCCTTTTTAAAACATCAAGTTTACTTTGGCACAATATGAAACGAAGAGCCCAATCCTTTCCACCACCCGTTGATGCAGAAGTGTCAAAATGGCAACCGCTGCATCCTATGGTGGTTTTTTTGTTTTTTGTTTTTATTTGTTTGTTTTTGCAAAAGTCTCCTCGAGATAAGGGAACAATCATTCCCTTACCTAGATGTAAGCCTCTGCGGCATGGAGGGGTCTTCTTGAACCTGCAACAATTATTTTGCTGGTGCAGGTCCACATTAACCCATGCTGCAGGATCAGACCTGGGAAAGGAGTTAAGATATTGGGGGTGCCAGCACTGCCAATCCTGCTCCCTCCCATAACCTGATCAGCCCATTCCTTGCCCTTCCCACCCCAGTTCTCCCACTTCCTGCCTCTGATCCGTCTTCTGGCCACCACTGCCACCTCTCCCAAAGACTTACCTAAGTCATCAAGAAGTGGGAGACACACTGCTGTCAGGAAGACCCAGGCCTTGCTGCTGATGCTGCTGGCAGTGTGATAAGCTGCACACTGTCAGAGCGCCTTTGGCGACAGGCGCAGACTGCTTTACAGCAATCAGCACCATTGCAAAAGGAGGAACAAACGTGTGGAAATAAGTATAGGATTGGGCTGATAGTAACATTAAGTAGTAAAAGACTATATCCTGCAGAATTTGTATGAATGCTTCTAAGCTATGCTGACTTCATGACTTTTCACCCACAGTAAAATGCTTAGGGTACAATCCTAAGCAGGTCTACTCAGAAGTAAGTCCTATTATGTTCAATGGGAATTACTCCCAGGAAAGTGAGGATAGGATTGCAGCCTTACTGTGGTAAATATAAGATTGGGTTGATAGTAACATTAAGTAGTAAATAATAAAAATAATAAAATAATAAAACTTTATTTTTATCCCGCCCTTCTCCCTAACGGGACCCAGGGCGGCTATAGTATATAGTATATAGTAAAAGACTATATCCTATGCACTCTTGTACATAGTTCATGTATGCACTCTTCTAAGCTATGCTTCATGATTTTTCACCCACACTACTCTCTCTGTTCCATATCACTGCTTCACAATAGTTTCATATTCTAGAGCAGGGGTGTCCAAACATTTTGGCAGGAGGGCCACATCATCTCTCTGGCACTGTGTAGGGGACTGGGGAAAAAAATTAATTTACATTTAAAATTTGAATAAATTTACACAAATGAATTTATTAGAGATGGAACTTATATAAATGAATGAAGGTCATGCAGTAGCTCAAGGCCTACAAAAGATGTTGCACAAAGCAAGGCCAGCCTTTTCTTCACTGCCACTGCTGCATCACAGATGTGAAACAGCAAGTAGTGGAGGGATAACCACAGCTGAGGGGAGAGGTAGAACAGTTGTCCTCACGCTGAGAGCAGTTGCGTTGGGCCAGCACAGGCTCCAGCAAGTCTCCAGAGGGCCAGAGGCTCAGATTGGGGGCTCCCTGCAGGCTGGATTGGGAGCCCCCAAGGGCTGCAAGTGGCCCCCAGGCTGGGGTTTGGGCACCCCTGTTCTAGAGGACTGGACTTTCTCTATCACTGACTGACCACATAATCTACAGTAATAAGAAATAATAACAGACCTGAAATACTGGGAAGTGCTTTCAGTGCTGCTAACCAAGTGTCATACAGGCAGTACCATCAGAATAAAAGAGAGATGTTATGGGAGAATAATGTTTACAATAGCAAGTTCAACATTTCAATGTCCTTTTTTAATTTAATATCACTGAGTCATGATTGCTTTGGGGTTTGTGCTTGCAGCTCCACTAATGGCTCTTATTTTATTCAGTATACTGTGTACTAAATACCCTGTTCTAATGGGAAGCTGTAATTATTTTTATTTTGTATTTCCTGAGGGCTAAGAGCAACTGTTACAAGGAAGAAATGACACAGTGTTAGCATTTTTTTTTTTAAAAAAAAAACTGGTAATGGGGAAGAGAGACATATAAGAGGGCATTAACATGCCCTAATTTTTCACAGAACCGTTGTCATTTGAGTGAGCAAAACTACATTAAAAGCCTAGCCAAATAACCAGAAATAATCCTGTTTTTAACAGCAAGAATCTGGTATGTCATTCATCTATGTATTCCTGAAACTGAAAAAATATTATTTTCATGCCACCATATATTATAGTCCAGTGTTTCTCAACCAGTGGTATGGATACCACCGGTGGTACCTGAGGTGGTGTCTAGTGGTATGAGCAGGACCCTTGGACACCTGCCACCTGGCAGTGCAACCAGCAATGCAATGCAACAAACAGCAATAGGAGGCTTGGCTGAGCAGGCAGAACTCCAAAGCATATTTTTCCTCACTTGAAAAAGCCCTCCAGCCTGCCCTGAGCCTCTTACCGCTGTTTGTGCATTGAATCTGGTCTCCCAACTGGTGATGACTTACAGCCCAATCCTGAGCTGCCCAGCGAATGGGGCTGCAGTAGCGCCAAAAATGGCTGCCGCTGCATCCAGCAAGCCCCAGACAGCCGCTGGTGGCTCCTCGGAAGAAGCAAGTAGTCCCGCAATGGGGCTACTCGATTCTACGGCAACCCAAAGGTTGTTGTAGAATCAAGAGCCTCTGTGTCTGGCGGCCAGCCCAACACAGAGGCTCTAGATCCATTGGAGCAAAGCCCTGTTCCCTACCGCCCCACTCCCTCACCCTGGAATGCCTCCTCCCTGCCCTCTCCCCACTCTCCCTCCACCTCCCCCCTCCCCAGAACGTCTCCTTCCCACCTCCCCCACACCTCCAACTATCTCTCTGCTGCTCAGCGGTCTGCAGGACCGCTGAGCAGCGAAATGCCTGGCACTGGGCTAGCACCTTCGGAGCACCGGTGCTAGGGCCTGCAAACATGCCTTATGGCATGTTTGCAACAGTGCACACCAGCAATGAACTGGCGCGCCAAGCTCAGAATTGGGTTCATAATCACCAGTGGTACCTCCAGTAGGTGGACCATGCGAAGTGATACAGCAGAGGACAAACGTTGAGAAATGCTGTTATAGTCTATCTACGAACACATCCTGACCTAAATCTCACTTAAGTGGGAAACATGAGACTTGGCTGTACCAATTCAGTCTGCAAGTGGGGGTTTAAAAAGTAATTAGTGCCATAGAAAAAAATGCTCAGCACAAAGAAAATCAACATGTCAGGTGAAAGCTCTCTCTCCATCATGCTAGCCTCCTGTGTGTGGGTCGTTTTTGTTTAGAAGAAATTCAGTTATGTGATCCCAGACCAGCAGGCTGAATCGGTATATCCTAGACACAGAGTTTAATGGCTTAAAATCCCCAGAATCAACACATACAAACAAGCACTGAAACACACTTCTGACATATCCAGGGAGCATCATAGTCTTATAGCTGGGTTGGTCCAGCCATGAGGATGACTGAAGTGGTTATGTCAAGCAGAGGGTTGTGTTGGGAGTGTCAAACCCCGCTCTCTGAATCTTCCTCCTACCCCTCTCTGACCGCTGCCCCTGCAGCCACTTCAGTTGGGTCTCCATTTCCCTAACAAAACCAAATTCTGACTAAGATACACTTGTCAGCAGAATGCTGCTGTTGATTCAGGACAAAGTCATAATGTAATCAGAAAACATGGCTAGGCTCTGAATCACTGTTAGCGCCAATCAGGCGCTAGCAGCTGCTTGCCCCCGCCCAGCCTCATGTAGCCAGGCTGCGGTGGAGGCACGTGATTAGCCAGCAGCCCAGGGGGAAAGGAAGGAGCGATCACCATCGCATCCCCTCCCAGCCTCATGCAGCCAGGCTCATCCCCAGGCTGCTGATTGGCCAGGCAGCTCAGAAGAGGCGGAAACTGAGCTCCAGGCAGGCGCGGACGCTCCTGGCTGGGCTCAGTTCACTCCAGCCGGCAACCCCCGCCCACCTGCCCTTTACCCAGTCTGACATTAGCTGGCCGCTCCTGGAAAACCGGGTACAAATTTTTTGCTATCAACCAAATTAGCCTTGGTGTGATAGTTTTTTGCCTACCCCAGACTGGCGAGGTCGGGTGGTGGTTAGGGACAATTCGATCTACCCGTTTAATCCCCCTACCCTGGTCACTTTCAGGTTATGTGCGGGGCCGGGCAGGCAGGGGTAAAAATCTTGGTATCCAACTAAAGCTAGCAAGGTTGTGGGGCGCCACTGTCCAGTCTTATGATGCCTGTCCAACTCCAAGAGGTGGGCAGTTTAACCCCACTGCTAAACCTGCTGGCGGTGTGGTAGTTTTCCCCACAAGCCTGCTTGTCCTGTTGGCTTGCCCCCACAGGGGTGTCAATGATAGGCGGGCTCTGTCTGCGATGAAGCATGGCCTTGAGTCTGTTGCTATGTCCTATGAGAACTAAGGGGGGAGGTAGACAACTAGGCCCGTTTCCCCCAATTAAGTACCCCACACATTAGCTTAGTAAGTTGTTGGCAATTTGCCCTGCTGCAGTTTGTAATGTTAGTTAATAAAATGGCCCATTTAAATCCCAAACCGCAGTCTGGTGTCTTTATTTAGGGTGGTGCGGAGTAAGCAAGTGACAATGTGGAGTTCCTCTTTTGGCACAATACATTTATAAACTGTTGACATAATACATTTATGTCACTAAAAGTAGTTTGCGTGATCTTCGACATAAAAGAAAATATTGATCCCATGGTAAAGATTGAACTAAGATGTTTATAGTTTTTGAGACACTGAAGTCACATACTTACCAATATCAAATTCAACCTTACCATACTTACCAATATCAAATTCAACCTCAAATTAAATTCACAGTCCTTTTTCACTGGTATTAAGGGACACTCCACACCTAGTTTCCACTGAACTACCAGAGGAATTAAAATACTGTCGACATCTGCTTTTGAATCTCCTGTAATATTTTATAATGTGTGCCTCATAAAAATGTTGCATTGAATGTTTCTAATCTTGTTTTTTACAGTTATCTGCCTTATAATGTATGTGTATCTTGAGAGCCTTTGAAATTTTTGCTTCACAAATAGCATCAAATGAGTCTGCAAGTTATCCAACTTCAAAACAACATAATTTAGCTTTTGTAACCTGGTCTAAGCCTTCTAGAGCTGGCCTCAATTTTAGGCAAGGGCAGGAGAAACATTTCAGATGGCACTGAATGGGTGTGGAGAAGAATGTCTGGTCTCAGATCTGAAAACCGTAAAGTACGTATATTTAAAAATATTTTGGTTGAAACTTATCAAGGGCCTTACACTGACAAATCTCGTATCCATCAGTGTATTAGGCAGTCCACAGCCACCACGGCAAACCAGACAGCCTGCTGAACCTCTTCCAACTCTGCATCATCACCAATAGATTGGTGATGGGGGAGGATTAGGGTGGGGAGTAAGCCATTGGAGGAACTGAGGGTGAAAGAGTAAAGATCTTGGTAGCAGAGGTGCATGCTAAATTATCTCCTCTTCCAGGCCTGCCCCGCCCCCAAGGGTGTCCCGATTTATGCCAGCAAAAGAGCTGGTTGTAGATCTGAGGAGACCCACCAGCCCAAGTCTGCATTGACCAAGGAAGGCAGATCAGGCCTGGGAAGGCAGTTAGGATTAGGCAGTTAGGTGGGCATCACTGCCACCAAATCAACGCCACTCCTGGGTCCAGTCCACCCTCATCCCCAGTTCCTTTTCCTCCCTTTTCATCATTCCATGGTCTTACCTACACCAGCGGGTGTCCCTGCTCTAACGGAGCAGGGACCTGGCTGCTCGCTGCTTGTGGCAGCCAGGCTGCGCTCACAATTGCATTTGAAACTGCTATGAACTGTGTTATGTGCATTAAGTGTGTTAACACACATTTCACTGGCATAACATGCCCATAGATTTGGACTCTAAAACTCTCATAAATGCTACTGAAAATTATGCTTTAATAGCCTATGAGGTTACTAATTTGTTCAGTAGCATAGTCTGCCATACTTCCAAATTGTGTACAGAGCACTGTACATGCTTAGTTTTCCTACAGCTTTCGGTTCACTCAGTTCATTTGTGTCTCCCTCCTGCTGTACCACTACAATAGCATCTTGATATGACCATATATAGACTATTGTATTCAAATCCTTTTTGCATGGTGTATTACCAATGTCCATGTGCGTTAACTTCACATAAAGCAAATTTGATGTAACTACATCACAATTAGATGGTTGTTTCAATATTATGTTGTGTGATATTTTACCAATGCATAGAAGTGCATGGATGCGTTAGCAAAATACTATACAAAAATAATTTTGATACAGTAATATATGTGATCACATCAGGATTGTTTCTGTACGCATCAAGTTATGCACATTTTATTCAGGCACATATGTGCAAAAGTAACACAGACAGGGGCAACGATGCAAACATCAGAAGGAACTAAAACATTGCCAAAACTACACATAGTCCAATTGCAGAATTAATTTTAGAAATTCCTATACATAAACCAGGATTCAAAAGAAGTAGAGCAGAGGCCAGAGTGAACAAGAGAACAAATGAAAAAACAGAACAAGGAAAATCTGGTTATCCATCCCCCAGAGACCTAGGTTTCTCCCCAGAATTAGAAGGTAGGAATATTAATATTTACAATAATTTTTTTTAAAAAAAATATGATAACTAGACTGTAAGAAATGAAAGGGGGGGAAATTTCCTCATTTATAAGGGCTTATGGTCTCCAGTGGAAAATGATGGAAGACCACTGTCATCACAAGGAGAGACTAATGTGCACAGACCTTGTGCATTATCTGCTGATTTTGGCCTGAAGTGGTTAATTCTTCTCAAATTGGTAGTGGTCAGATGACCAGCATTGTCTGTCTCTCCCCATCCCTAACAATCTATTTTAATTCAGCGAGTCTTCATTTTGCCCATGTTTATCTGATCTTGGAATGCTCTGAGGCAGTACTTCCCAAACATTTTCACACTGGGACCCACTTTTTAAAATGACAATCACAACCTACGTAGCTTTACTAGACAAAAAAAAGATATAGAAAGAAATAACATTGCTGTTTAACAATTTATTAATTAATAATCAGGGTCCTGTGCTCCTGAGGCTGTTAGAGACCTTACATATAGAATGCGTGTAGACATTTGCTAGACACTTCAAGGAGTGTTCCCCCAAATCTTTTTTACAGTCATTCCAGGGTACCCAGAAGGCAGAAGTGGATAACAAGATGTCCAGTTAGGGACTTCCAGGCTTCACAAAACTGGGTTCACATGTGATCTAAGGCAGGGGTGCCCAAACCCCGGCCCGGGGGCCACTTGTGGCCCTCAGGGACTCACAATCTGGCCCGCGGGGAGCCCCCAGTCTCCAATGAGCATCTGGCCCTTCGGAGACTTGCTGGAGCCCATGCTGGCCTGACGCAACTGCTCTCAGTGTGAAGATGACTGTTTGACCTCTCACATGAGCTGTGGGACAAGGGTTCCCTCCACTGCTTGCTGTTTCACATCTGTGATGTAGCAGTAGCAGTGAAGGAAAGGCTAGTCTTGCTTTGTGCAAGGATTTTTATAGGCCTTGCGCTATTGCAAAACATTCATTCATTCATACAAGTTCCATCACTAATATATTCATTTATGTAAATTTATTCAAATTTGAAATGTAAATTAATTTGGCCCCCGACACAGTGTCAGAGAGATGATGTGGCCCTCCTGCCTAAAAGTTTGGACACCCCTGATCTAAGGCATTCCAATTACTAGTGAAAATAGGAAAGTGTGACATTTTAATTTGGGGGTATGAAGATGACCTCATACCACAGGTTAGTATGCCAGCCATGCGAGCAGTCATTCCATTCAGATTTCCCACTGCTGGAGTTTTCTTCTGCAGACTGGGCAAGGGTGCTTGCAAAGTGTTTTTTTTAAATATTTAGAAACTTTTCAAGACCCACCAAAAATTGGCTCACAATTCACTTGATGGGTCCCAGTCCACTGTTTGGGAAACACTGCTTCTTGCCTAGATGTCTTTAAGATGGGATTGTACAAATTTCTAGAGGAAAATGACTTGAGTGCTCCTTTCTGGAGTGGAAAGGCAGGAAATAAATAAATAAATAAATAAATAAATAAATAAATAAATAAATAAATAAAAAGTTCATTACGGGTTACAAGTCATAGTAGGTATGTGCAAGCTCTTGATTTTAGAGGCAGGCTGCCTCTGATTGCCAGATGTAGGGGAGGGCACCGGGACGCAGGTTGTGTCTGGTCTTGTGTGCTCCCTGGGGCATTTGGTGGGCCACTGTGGGATGCAGGAGGCTGGACTTGAAGGGCCTTTGGCCTGATCCAGCAGGGCTCTTCTAATGTTCTTATGCTTCAAGCATTGCTCCAAGGATAGGCCCCTGGAAATGAGGGACCCCATTTGAACCTGTACTTCCTATGCTTTTTCCCTTCCTACAAATTATTGGGAGTACAAATATATTGATAGTTAATTAGGCATAGTAAGCATCTATAAGAAAGTCCCACACTCCTCATCTGGGTGCATCGGTCTTCTTGCAGCAGTGCTGTACTTCATATTGGCCTTTGGATTTCACTTGTTTCTAGATTGATGGTCCTGGCAACAAAGGGTGTAACCATACACATGTAAGAAGACTGCTATTTATTCTGTCTGCTTTCTATTCAACGAGATGGTTCCCTCTGCTTGCATTTTATTAAATAAAAAAAAAGGCTGTTGCATTACCCATTGGTATGCATGCTGCTTTCAAATTCAATAGAAGAGAACCATTGCTCTTTGGCAAAACACAGTCAGGCCACAGTGATGCAGCATAGCTCCTCCACAAGACATACAATTGTTATGCTGGTTGTTCCAAAAAATGTACTTATGTGAGGAATGAACAGCTTGAGTGATAAAATACCACTACATACGATGTATGCATTTCCATGTTCAGTACAAAATCCCTCAGTCACTTTCCTGAACACATGTGAAACTAATGCACTTTCAAGCCCATTGAGCGATTCCATTTCATGTGCTGCAACTACTGTAGTTAGTCTCTCTCAACATCTATATACATATTACTGGGAATGCGCTGCCACTGCCAATTCATGTTTCCATCATGCCTCTCTCTCATAACATTTAAAAAAGAAATGTGATGCAACATCACTGCATTCAGAGTCTCCCTGCCTCTGCAAAGCAGAAAATTTACTGGGAGGGTAGTTGGGAGTGGAGAAATACTGAACTCGATGACTTTTTTTACTACACAACTGTGGTGGGTGAAGGTGAGACATGGAGCAAATATGGGTTGGCAGCAACTGTGTATCTTCTGTAACATTCACATAGCACAATCTAGACATCTCTACTTAGAAGTAAGCCCCATAGAATTCTATGGAACTTACACCCAGGTAAATACTGCTCTTCTGCTGCACTGATCCAGCCTTGGGGCCCAATCCTATCTGGGCCCTGCACTGCCAGAAGTTCCATTTAAAAGAACATGAAAGCCTGGCTCACTGCTGTAAAAGGTGAGAGATGCAGTGTTCCCAGCAGTGGCTCCAAGAAGCTCCAGTGGTGTGAGTAAGTTGGCAGCTGGGGCATGTCATGGGCAGGGAGGGGAAGAAGGGGTAGTTTCAAGGAGGGAGGGCAAGGGAGGAGGTGGATCTTTGTGGAACCAGCATGCGCCAGAATCTTATTCCCTCTTTTCCAACCTGTCCCACCTCTTTTCTCTCTTTGGATTGATACCAGCCATATAGCTGGCATAGATCTGAGGACATCCATAGGCTGCTGGGGAGCCTACACAGAGATAAGCAAAGAATATTTTTACTAACCTCTGACAAGCCTCCTAGTCGCCCTCCACCATTGGATGCAGTGCATACTCCATCAGCACAACTGCACTGTGTGTACTGGTGGGGGATGGGATTAGTCAATTAGACCAGGAGTGTAAAACTCATTCCATATAGTGGGACAAATAGCATTCACGGTGCCTGCTGAGAACAGGAAGTGATGTCATTAAGCAGATGATGACCAGAAAGAAGTACATTGTTATCACATAGAAATGTGCAAATGCAAATGACAATAGGTATTAAGAGTCAAAGTATTATTCTGGGAGAGTCTAATTATCACATGGGTCGTCACTGCAGCAGTGCTGCTTCTTCAGAAGCACCTGAAATGCCACCCTTTCAGCAGCTGAGATGTAGTCTGCGAAGTGACACCGCTGCAGAAGCTAAAAAGGGCTGCGTGTATTATATTTAGGCTCTCCCAACACCTCGGCAGCATCTCCTGGCACTTTGGCAGCAAAACCGCTCACCACTTTTGGTCTACCCCTTCCCCCTTAGTGTTCCTTGCCTTCTGAGGCCTCCTTCAGTCTTCTTCCAGAGCCTTGGCAGAAGCAGCACTGCTGAAAGGGCAGGTCTGGGAGAGCCTAATTATAATAGGAGTCAGACAAAAAGCTTCCTGGGGGCTGCATCCAGCCAGTGGTTCTTATGTTTGACACCACCAAGTTAGACCTTTACTCGTTTTCTTGAAAAACTTTTCCTTTTTTGATCAGTAATTTAATGTTATCTATTTAATTTTTGGGGGGAAAAAAGGCAGACAAGGAAGGGGAGAATTAATACGTAAGGAGAAGCATTACTTTTATGATCCCCCTAGTGAATTTCTGCTTTTCATCCACTAATTAATAATGTTTTATCTTGGAAGCCTTTTCATGAATTGAAAGAAAGTTAGTTTCTACATTACTGCAAGCTCCCAAGTGGTACTGATGGAATAGCTCTTCAGGATTAATATCAGGGAAGAGAGGTCTCAGCAGGCCCCATTAATAAACTGAATCAAGTAATTTAAAAAAAAAATCAAAACCAACCTATACCATTTTGTACATAAGCCCACCTACTTGTTTTTTTGTTTGAAGTATGTCTACACAATGTTAAATAACTCCTTTAGGATTTTTCCCAGAAACTTTATACAAATTCTACAACATAAATTGGTTAGATGCCAACATTACATACATCAAAAAGAGTATCTATGACCAAGAAAGCATCTTATGGACCAATAGGATTGATAGTTTTGAAATATTATTTGCTGAGAAGGATGTATTGCTTTTCTGAGTCATCCATGAAATTCAGTCCTTCTGCTGACCTCTTGTGTTTAGTTGGATTCATAACATGTGGAGGTATTCTATACACACCAAAAGAAGTTCAAATTCAGCCTAAATCTGAATGTAATATGGACCATAAACAGCCACATGGATTATGTTTTGCAGTTCTTGAAATCCAGCAACCCCATGTGCAGTGTCAAAGAAAATTCGAACAGGGAGAGGGCACTCTGATCATTAGGGAGTCACAGAAAGTAGTTCAGGTATTAGTTTAAACAAGGTTCAGCTCTTGAGATTATGAAAGGGACCAGTTTAGCAGGCAATTTTGCACAACTTTGAACTGATTGTCTCAAGTGACTCTGTGTGTTACAAAACAGTTTCATCTAATCAGACTCTGGAGTTTGACAGGAATAGATAAGAAGAAGCCTAATTCAGCTCTAGGATGAGAAGAGGTCGTGATAGCTTTTTTCTAGGAAAGGTCATGATCTGAACAAAGGTACTGAGTTATTAAAGTTAATTGGGGTGGATCATTGCAGGCATTCACAGACATGCAGAAGACACCCTCTGGGGTATAGTCCAGGTTTCATAAGGTAAACATGGTATACCTTTAACATGTGCCCTGGTGCTGAAAAACCTGTCCATCCTACTGTGAGACAGCAAAGTTAACCTACATTTTCTGATTATTGAAGCCTTAACTTAATAAATCAACATAAATTGAAACTACCAAGAATATGCTTCTTCCATTTGTTTTAGTGCCCTGATGACACTGGTTATGACATAGGCAACAAATATTTGAGAAAGAGTGAGAAGATAGCAATCAATTCTACACAAAAATTTATTTAATTAAAGGCAGTTTCAGTTGGATAACACAGAATAAACTGAGATATAAAATTCCCTCTAAAAGAATCAATGCATTAAGATACTGTTTAGAAACATTAACTTATCTAAATGAGTTAAGAAGCATCCAACTACATAACTCATTATAAATTACAATGAAACAGCATTAATTGGGTTTCCTCACTACTCACTACATGACATCTTTAATGGGTCTTGGATATTTGTAATAGGTAAATGGACAGCCCTTAAAGTTGTGCACTGTAAGTTTGCCCACTTAAAATAAATAATTCACTTATACAATATATACGTCTACCAAATGCATCATGAAGATATAGCAAGAAGGTAAAGTACATAACACTTAATGGGAGAGCAAATTTATTTCTGCTGAAGTCTTCTGCAACAGAGAGAATCTCCACAGTCTCCCTTAGACTTTTTTTTTCACTGACCTTGGCTATGATCCTAAACTATCCAGAAATCAGTGGAACAATTTCTGACAGTTTTATGAGTGGAATCCAATTTGCCATAAAACTAAAAGCCCAATCTTATGGGCCCTTTTACGACAGAGGGATGTGCATTCTGCTGTCACCAAAGACTCCACGATGGTGCATGAAACGCGCCACCACTGGGCAAGTCTGAGCCACTGCAAAGCAGCAACAGCATTGGAGCCGTGTTGCCATAGTCCTTGGGTTCCGCTGTTCCCAGTAAGTTGGTGTTTGGGGGGTGTCATGGGCAGGGAGAGATTGGAATTCCAATTTGTTCAGCAACCTTAGTACATTTGCCAACACCTGGCCTAAACGAATAAACAGTTTTACAATTTATCTCCAGGGAAGAGTGAAGTGCATCTCTTTTAGACAATCAGTCCCAGAATATGGGCCACAACTGTGAATGCCCAACTCTTTTCATCATCCACATTTAGGCATGGCCCAAGACAATCAGGTGCCTAAGGCAGTGCCAAATTCTGCAACCTGATAAATTCAGCTGCCCACTGTGAGCATGCACAATGGCAGCAGCACAAGCGCACTGCCAGCACCCACATGAGTAGTACCTCACTTCCACCAGCACCTATGCCTTGTGCCCTGCATCTCAGCATGGTCACCAGCCAGTACCTACCCATCCCCATACCAGACATCATGCATCATCCTCACCTTCTTCTACCACTGCTTCTTCTAAACTGGAGGCTGGAAAAATCCTGGCAGGAGAAGAGATACGCACCCTTTCCTGAAGGGGATGAGGCAGCAGTCAAACAGATGATAAGTTCAGATAGGCAACAGCCAAGCAGGTATGGGGCTCAGGTGAGTGCTACTTGGTCACCTGTTCTAGGTCACTGCCTGAAATGAGCACTTAAGCAGGACTTGTGGTTGAGCTGTCAGTGTTCTCATTTGATGGGCCCTGAGTTATATCCAAAGGGGGCCAGCTATTGCAAATGTTAGAAATTTCTGGTAACAGAAAAAAAATAGTTCCCAAGATAATAGATCCAGAGTGTAAAATGTTAAGTTCCAAGCTGTAGAGGGCTTTATAGATCTGAACTCAGCATGAAAAACAATTACTTAGTAGCCAGCTGGTAAGATATTGGTAATATTTGTTCCCCCTAGCTCAAATGCACTGCATTACAATTATCAAAAGGATTAGTCAGCTGCGGAAGATAATTGTCAAATGCTTCTGAACTAGGAAAGGACCACAGGCTACAAATTAAGTAGCACTTCTGGCTACCACCATTCCCTTTGCTTCCAAGAGCAAGGATGAGTTCAGAAGCATCTGCAGGCTGCACCCCAAATTTGAAAGGGGCAGGAAAAACTGACCAATATCAGGAAACCACACTTTCTCCAAAGCAGCAGGAATACTAGACAGCAAAGTTACCAATCTGGATTCTACTTCAGCTAAGCCCCAGTTCATTTTGCTAGGCCTACAGTTTCTCTCTCTCTCTGTCTCTCTGTCTCTCTCTCTCTCTCTCTCATGAACCACATTCTCTTTCATGAACTGCATTCACTCTCCTGTGTTAAAAAGTGAACACTGATAGACAAAAATACAGTAGAACCTTTATAAGTTGACCAACCAAGGGACTGGAGGAAATTGGTCAACATAGGGAGGTGGTCAACATACGGAAAAAAAGGCATTTAAATATTATCATGTTTAGCTCCCAGGACAACAAATGCAAGGCCAAGTTATTATTTCGATTGGATTTTTAAAAAGTTTTATTGCAAATATCAATGAGAATTGATCCTTTTGCGATGCTTACTAGTTATATCATCTATATGTATATCAAGAGACAGAGAATAAACAGCCCACAATCAGTGTTTAAAAAAACCCCTGAAAATTCATAAGCTTAAAAAAAATTGTAAGTTAAAAAAAAATACTTGGTTTCATAGCAGACAGGCAGACCAATGCTATCCCTTGCCAGAACCACAGCATGTAGCATGTTTGATACGGTCCCTCACTAAAAGCTGTTGAGAAAACACCACAGTCAGGGAATAAGAGGACCGGTCCTCTCATGGATTGGGAACTGGTTGAGGACCAGGAAGCAGAGAGTGGGTGTCAATGGGCAATTGACAAAAAAAGTGGAGAGAGGTGGAAAGTGGACTGCCTCAAGGATCTGTCTTAGGACTGGTGCTTTTCAACATCTTCATAAATGACCTGGAGACAGGGATAAGCAGGGAGGTGGACAAGTTTGTGGATGACACTAAACTTTTCTGAGTGGTGAAGACCAGAAGGGATTGTGAAGTGCTCCAGAAGGACCTCTCCAAACCAGGAGAATAGGCAGCAAAATAGCAGTTGTGTTTCAATATAAGTGTAAAGTAATGCACTGGTGATGGGAACCAAAGTGAAAGCACAATGGCTTCACTATGCACAAGCAACCTCATGTCTCTCACAACTTGGTACGTGTCCAGGTACAATTGGCAGCCAGCACAGGTCTGTTGGCTATGTGCAGTGTGCCCACCTATAAAAACCCTTTCACACACGCGCTAGCAGGCATAGGGGAGGGATTGTCACGTGGCTTCTTGCTTTTCTAAGATGGGACAAACCAGACAAAACACAGGCCCACAGTTCAGTGGGCAACTTACAGAGGGTAAATTAATACTCTGTGCAATGGTTGAAGTGGTCAAGATACAACTTATGGAGGTGGTCAATATAGAGAGGTTGTTCTCCCATAGTATATATGCAGTGTCTGTCCATACTGTGAAATTTAGGTCAACTTAAGGAGGTGGTCAATATAGAGAGGTGGTCAACTTTGGAGGTTCTACTGTACTTGGAATTCAATTGGCATAGCTAGCAAATCAAAATAGAATGTAAATTGGTCTAACTTATGAACGCAGTGCATATAGAAGCATGTATGTGGATAGTGGTTTCATTTCATTGCTGTAGCTGTCCTGTCTAAAAATAGGCCAGCAAGAATACGGTAGTTTCTATGCTGCAGTCCATTGACTTGCGTGATTAAGAATATTCAAGCCACGGAAGATGCTCATAACCTTGTAAAGACTTTGACCAGGGTGAGACTTGCTTGTTCAAATGCAAGTACTAGCACATGCATATGCATGAAAGATTAGAACGGGCCAGCATCATCTATTTGGCTTTGAATAAAGGTTTAATTTACAAATACTATTTGATCTGAAACAAAATGGCATGTTTCAAGCACTCTAGTTACATTGTGTTAACATCATCTAATAACTCCAAAATGCAAACTGAGACTTCTTTTGTCTAGAGTTAATTTAAAATTAGTTCTCATTTGTCTTGGTAAAACGTGGTTTTATAAAAAAAAATTTTAATGGTTCTATATTCTCTTTTTTTAAATGGAAAAAGTGCCAACACTTTTTGCCAACACTTTTTTTAAAACTAACTGCTTGAGATTAGAGTAATGAAGGACCACCTCTCCCTATAAGAAGCTGCCTCCCCACTGAGATCAACTGAGAGGGCCTTCTTGCACATTCCACTACTGGCAGAGGTGCATCTAGCAGTGACACATAGGAGGATCTATACAGTGGCACCCAGCTTATAGAACTCCTTGTCCCTGAATGTAGGGCTGGCTCTGTCACTTCTAATTCTGATTTACAGCAAGGTATGTGAAACCACAATGATATAATAGTCTATGCACTATAAGCAATACAGCATAAGTATGGAGGGAAAACTAGCTGTTGCTTGTAGTCTTTTACATATTCTAAAACTTCCATTGAGAAACATTCAGCCTCTGGCAAACTGTATGGCTGTAAAGAGATGAAATAAAAATAAATCAAATGGCATTAAGAACCCATTTCTCTTAGTGTTCAAAACAACAATAACAAAACAGACCAAGTGAGAGAAAACTCCTGCAGGGAAGGTCTGAGTTTGCAGTTCACAAACAGCCCTAATGTACTCTGCTCTCAGCCTTTTTAGAAACTCTGTCAACATGAATTTTGTGTTCATCTGGGGAAAAGTTTTCCATCCCTGGTGCATTTCTATAAAACACTGTCTGTAAGAAACACTACTAAGCAGCCCAAGGTCCATCCCACACTCTGTGCATGAAACTGCCTGCTGACAATTCAGTATAAACCTTAATGCTATTGTTACTTAATGGGAAATACTTTCTTAATCAGCATATACACAAGAGACTACCATAAAGCTTCCAACTTACTAAAAGAAAATGAGAGGCAAAAAAAGTCATTAAAGGCCAAATCCTATTCAACTTTCCAGCACCAATACAGGTGCAATGTAGCGCAAAGGTATGGGAACAAATGTTTCCTTACCTTGAGGAGGCCTCTGTGATAGTACTCCCATAATATGATGCAGAACACACCCCATTGGCACGACTGCATTGGCACTGGAAAGTTGGATAGAATTGAGCTCTAAAACACACATTTAGAGCCCAGTTCAATGCAAACAGGAGTAGCGGGCGCTAAATGCCAGCCACTGTATCCTGCATGGGATACAAGCAGGCTGAAGGACTCCTTGGTGAAAGGGGAGATTCGTCCCCTTATCCTGAGTAAATCCCCAGCCTGGTCAATGGGGCTTCTCGGGTCTGCGTCAGCTGTTTAGCAGGGGAAGACTCAACAAGCCCCGAGTTGGGCTTCTGAGTTTGGTGTCCATGTGTCCTGTGGATGCAGTGTGGGAAGAGGGGGAAACAGAATTGTGGAAGTGTGGAAGAGAGGCTTGGAAGTTGTGTAAGCATTTGACCCCATTGGTAGTTCAGGTATATTTATTTATTTAATTCGATTTTTCACCCTGCCTTCCTTCCCAAAGGCGGATACCAATAAAATAAAATACATAAAAAATAAATCTGACAGTCAGGTGCATAATAGTCAAAACTGACCAGTTTGAATCAGATAAACATTAACTATTTTCTAATTCTAGGGCACACTAGATCACATTAAATCAGAGCCAATCTGATTCAAGTGTAGGGGTGTTCATCCATAACCAACTGATCAAAAAACATTTAGAGATTACCATCTAGAGTGGAATATGGTTTCACTGAAGCAGGTATACTTCAACAACAATAAAATGTAATCACTTCTAGAGAGGTACCCATGTTAGGGCCCAATCCTATCCACCTTTCCAGTGCCGGTGCAACTGCAATGCAGCCCTGGGGAAAGGGAACAAATGTTCCCTTGCCTAGAGGAGGCCTCTGTGACTGTTACCCTACTGCAGGATGCAGTGCATGCCTCATTGGCACAGCTGCACCACACTGGAAAATTGGCTAGGAAATGGCCGTTAGTCTGTTGCTATAAAAACAACAAAGAGTCTTGTGGCACCTTGAAGACTAATACATGTACAAATGGGACCTCGGTATTCATTGATTTGACTTACCACTGATACCAAGGTCCACCTTTAAATGCCTTGTAACAAGGGGAAAAAGCACCAAAATCCAGTTTCCTCTCATTGCTGTTAAATAAATATAATTTCATTCCATTCGATTTCATTAGTCTGGGTGAAAACCAGAAGTGCCTCTCTAGGATCTCCAGAGGCCTTTCTGAGGCCCATGGAGGCTGCATGTGGCCTCGACGTGTCTCAGAAGAGGCTCCAGAGGCGACTGGAGCAGAGTTACAGTCGCCTCCGGAGAAGTGGCCTCTGAGGCTTTCGGGAGCCTCAGAAAAGTCTCTATAGAGTTTTCGCCCCAAAACCAGAAGTGCCCTTCTAGGACCTCCGGAGGTCATTTTGAGGCCTGTGGAGGCTGCATGTGGCTTCCACGGGCCTCGGAACAGCTCTGGACGCAACCGGAGAAAGGCTCCGTTCGTGTTCGGAGCTCGGTGCATCCCATATTTTGTGTGACTTCGTTTCACTTCATATTTCCAGGAACGTTCCATATTTTATATTTCCAGGAACGTTCCAGGAACGGAAGCTTTGAGAATAACGAGGGTCCACCTGTATAATTTCATTCCATTAGATTTCATTATTCAATCCATCTAGTGCCTGAATGCTGTATAGTAGCTATACCAGTGTATTCTGGAGTGACAACAGAGGAGCAGGAAACCTGGAAGTGGGTCTTTAAAGGTATTTTTCCACTGATTTGGTATCCAGTGATTTTTTATTCACCAGGTGTTCCAGAACAGAATACATTTTCATAAGCAACAGTCCCCTTTAAAAGATAATAAACTGGAATGCTCAGATGGCAGGTTAAGGGGAGAGACACACGTACACTCACTTTCACACTCACTCACATATCTGCCAATTAGGATATCAATCCCAGTACCAGAAAGGTATAGATGAAAAAGAAACAAATGGAAAACAAGTACAAAATACTGCATATGATGCTGCCTTCAGTGGAGAATCATAAGGAGAAAGTAAAGAACAGTTTGGAAAATTGAATACATCTACATGGAAATGTCTCCTTCCCTGGCATTTTAAATATTGCTCTTGGTACTTTTTTTTAAGGTGGCACAAAAGTAAATTCTACTGCAATCACTTCTGGAAATAAAGTGCAAATCAGGACAATGTTATGCTAGGGCAGCCCAATTCTCAGCTGCCCGGCATGTAGGACTGCAGCAGCACCGAAAATGGGGTTATTCAATTCTACAACAACGCAAGGGCTGGCATAGAATTTAGAGCCTCTGTGTTGGGCAGAGGATCAGGATCTGGTGAAGTTTCGCACCACTGGTCCTGCCTCCCTTCCACCCTGCTCCCTCCCCCCAGCACGCCTTCTCCCTGCCCTCCCTCTGCCTCCTTGGAATGCCTCCTCCCACCCTTTCCCCGCCCTGAAATGCCTCCTCCCTGCCTCCCCCCCATCTACCTCTCCACTGCCCGGTGGTCTGCGTGACTGCTGAGCGACGGAGTTCCGGTGCTCCACTGGTGCCAGCCCAGTACTGGGCTAGTACTGATGCTCCACTAGGACTAGGACCTGCAAATGTGCCTTATGGCACATTTGCAACAGTGCGCACTGACAGTGAGCTGGCACATACTGAATAGGATTGGGCCCCAAGTCAGGGACTGCATTAGCAATATACCACAGAATACCAATTGCTGGGATGCAGAAGTGGGCCAGGGTGCTTGTCTTCAAGCTACTTATGGGTTTTTTCTGGTTGGCCACTGTGTGAAGCAGGACCCAAAGCCAGACAGACCTTTGCTCTGATCCAGTAGGGTTCATTTATGTAAATTAGTGGTAGCATAGACTAAAATGATACATGTGAAAACTAGCAGTTGCACATAGCCAAAATCAACCAAAATGCACTGAAAACAAGAAGAATCCACTTTGTACATAAACCCATTTTCAATATTGCCCCACATTTACTGGGGTTATAAGTTGCCACTTATTTGAGAACTCTGTAATAAAGCAAAGTATTCATTTCAGCATAATGGCACCTTTGTTGTTTGAAAGAGAACACTGATGCTACAGAGAGACCACAAAATACTTCACAGACAAAAAAGCCTGCATATTCTTACTATTATATCATTTATGACAGTATTTTTAAAAAGTCTATATGCATTTCAAAGAGTGACAAGTTCTGTCACCTTGACAAAGAATATGTGGCATTTTGCATGGTAGATTTTTGCTGTGAAAAAGCCTAATACATTTATCCTCAAGATGACTCAAGAAATTTTTCTCACTTTCTTTCTGAGCACACTTAGACAGTTAAAGCCATAATGTTGGCAATCTCCAGGGAGATTATTCTGAAGGCTTAAAGAATGACAGTCTTAGGATGACAAACTAGGAAAGAATTCTACTGAGAAATATCCAGCAGGTGAGATGAGCTCAGGAAGATTCGTTTCAAACTTCCAAACCATAAACCTAAAGGAATTTGCCTTCCTCCCAAAAAGGTTGTGTCTGTTGTGCAGTCAATTTTACATTTAATGTTTCTGCATTGGTGAGAAACTTATATTTTCCAGCAATCACACATTTGGTCAACTCATGGAATTGATAACTTCTTTAAGGATCCAAGCTAGTTTTATTACACAGAAATATTAGATGATGGAATAATTACGAACACTTCAATCCAAAATAATAAGTTCAATACAGTCCTGGAGTCAAAGAGTAATGATCAACTAGAAGAGAACGATGTGCACAGCTGGAGCCCTACCTGCTATTTTCTTAATAGGAAAGTCCTAATGCAAAGAAGACTGGCTGCTTTTTAAGCTGAACAGCAACTTGTCACTGCAGTAGTGGAAAGTCCTTGCAAAGGCGACAGCAAGCCAAGCTCTCTTTCCTTTAGAACCAGGAATCTACACATAGTTGAAAATATGCACATACGTGCACACACACACAACATGTAGTTCAGAAAATAATTCACTTGATAAGTTATTTGGAAAAAAGCCCTTCAGTTAAAAAAAAAAAAAGTACACCAATAATATCATCAGTGTGACAATGGTAAGGGGCAAAGTTGTACAAATCCAGAGGATCATCAGGTTCAGATGTTGCAGCAAAAAGAAAATCAAGTCTTGGTGCCTTGAAAGACCGGCAGATTTGTTTGTTGTGGCATACATTGGGTGGCTACCAGGAACAGGGCATTTTTTGGAGTAATGTCACACTTACGGAACTCCTAATGAATCCACCTAGAATCTACTCCAGCCAAAACCAGCAAGCCCTCACATTAATTGATACTGTGAAGTGATACATCACGCTATACCTGATCAACTGGATACCTACAGAATGTCTGATCACTTTTCACTCCCCCTGGCACACAGACAGTGCCCTTTCCCCTGGTTCTCCTCCTTTCCCTGGACATACAGAACACCATCTATTCACAACCCTACCTCCCCAGTGGCTTCTTCCTCCCACTGACTCCAAGTGTACTCTGAACCCAACCCTCATCCCACAGTAGCCTCCCCTCCGCTCCTGGCCCCTCTTGCAGTGGCTTCCACTATCATTCTTTTCTCCTCCTCCCAGCCACATATCCCCCTTTTGAAATGCCAGAAGCTGTGGCCAAAGAAGGAAGTGAGGAGTGGTGCATGGAGGGAACGAGCTCCGACCCATCATACTGGACTCTACTCGTCCATGCTTCCTTCTTCCAATTCCAGTTTTTGTATTCTCAAAACATAAGTGAGAGTGAGATGCATGGCCAGGAGAAAGAGAAAGAGTGGTAGAAAGGCAGGGAGTATGAGAGGAAAGAGAGGGCTTTGATGAGCAGTAGCAGCAGCACAGGTGACAAACTCCCTATTCCAATTAAACCCACACTGAATATAATACAATTGAATTGAATAGAATACATTTGTCAGTATTTTCTGACAAATTCTAGTGTCAAAATTTCACTCTACGGTTTCCTTTTGAAGTCTTTTTGTTGAGGAATGATTTATGCTAGATGGTTATTTACAGACAATTGCTACAGGCCTGTTATTCTAAAAGGCACATCATATTCAATATCCAGAGGTAAAAGTATCACTCTCCTTGGGACTAGTAAAATGCCTTTTAAAACACGTCACAGATACATTATGAGTTAAATTTTTACTTTCAAAGGAGAAAAGCTAACACACAGGTTCCCTACCCCCACCCCGATGTACTAGAAGACACCAAGTTTAATATTATATGACAACTACGGTATTTTATCCATAACACACTTTGCAAATTGCATTAACCTTTTCTTTCATATTTCAGAATTGACTGTATTTGAGAGGCATTTTAGCATCAAAATAACAAAAAAAATCTCTAGCTATCTGTCTCCTCTTCTTAAACTGACATTAAAGTTAATAATCTGACTGAAGACAAAGTTTCATCAATTGAGCAGTAGGTAATTTAGGGCCCAATCCTATCTAATTTTCCAGTACTGATGCAGCTGCGCCAATGGGGCATGCACTACATCCTGTGGTGGGGAAGCAATCACAGAGGCCTCCTCAAGGTATGGTAACATTTGTTGACTTACCTCAGGGCTGCATTGCAGCTGCACTGGTGCTGGAAAGTTGGATAGGATTGAGCCCTTAATCTCAATTAAGGGCCACTTAATTGGGCCACTTCACATATTACAGGTGCAACCTACAGGGTGACCCCCAAAAAACAGAACCCACAAATCTTTGAATAAAACTGTTAATTTTAATTTTTCTTCTTTTTTCTTTCAGGGTATACAAGTTGACTTTGTGCATGAAATATTGGAACAATAATCTTCCTCAAACTCAATAAGTTTGAGTCCAGTAAGTTTCTTGAAATTTACTGGACCTTTGTAGGATTTAATAAAATTTTTATAGGTTCTGTTTTTTTGGGGTCACCCTATTTATCCACGGATTTTTTATCTGCAGATTTATGTCAATGAAAATCGGGTAAGGGGAATTCAAAGTCGAACACACCTTTGCCTCCTTTGCCCTGAGCTGGTGTCTCGCTCCATTTCAAGGTAGCCCAAAACACTACAAAAGGCTCCGCCTTGCACAGGCAGGGAAATAGACCTGGAGCCATGGAAGAGGTTCCCCTTTGGAAGGAACAGTAAGACTCATGGAGCCCCTGAACCAGCAAAGAGGGGAAGGGGAAAAACTTCTGTAGCCAGAACAGGTGGCTGAAGCAAGGTGGAGCACTCTCACTTGTTTGTTTGTTGTTTGTTCTCTCCTATGGTTTCTGTACAGAGTCTCCACCAATCAAATGTTTATGCCTAATAAAGGTTTTGTTGACTGTTCTCTCTCACTCACTCACTCGCTCACTCACACAAACACACAGGGGCAGCAGCAGTAGCAACAGAGAGGATTGCTTTAAAAAAAACCAGGGAGTGTTTCCCAATCTCCCCCCTTCAGACTGAGATAGTGCAGGTTCTCTGTGCTCCAGCCTATGGAAAAAAAACAGCCCAGCAAGCAAGTCTTCCCAGCAAGCAAAGCATGAGATTTAGGCTACAATCCGATCCACGCTTTCCTGGGAGTAAGCCCCATTGACTATAATGGGACTTATTTCTGAGTAGGCAGGCATAGGACTGGGCTCTCAGGCTACAATCCTCTCCACACTTTCTTGGGAGTAAGCCCCATTGACTAGCCATGGTGTAGGCTTCATCATGAGGAAGCTGCTTGAACCATTCACTAAAGAGGCTATACTATATCTATATAGTATATACTAAAACTAGATGTGATAGGGCAAAACAGATGCCATTTTTGGAATCGGTAACCCAAATATACCCAGGAATTGGTGTAACATTTAAGGAAGCAAAATGTGTGTTGGCCTGTGTTATTCTGCAAGTCTGTCTTAAAATAGCAATCAAAATGATCAATGAGTTGGAGTACCTTCCTGACAAGAAAAGGCTTACTGCCCAATCCTATCCCTCACCATTATCTACAATGTAGCCATGCTTACAGAGCAGGTGCTGCATCCAATGGTGGGGGTACAATCAGGAGGCCTGCCAAAATATTTTCTACTTACTTCTGCATAAGCCTCTTGGTAGCCTATATATACACTACATCTCTGGTGTAATCCGAGGAGAGAAAATGGGTGGGACAGGTTGGAAAACAGGGTATAGGATCCTGGCACACACAAGATCCACCCTTTCGCTCCCAATCACTGCCTACAATATGCCTCTACCATCAACTTACCAGCAGTGGCAGAGCTTTCAGGAGCCACTGCAGTGTGCACCATGCCTCATGCACTTGTGGTAGCAGCCCAAAAATGTATGGCAGTGGCCCTGCTTTTCTGTTGTGGAAAAGGTATTTGTGCTGATAGAATGAAATTGGGTCTTAAAGCATTTGAAGTGGTAATGTCTGAATTCATATCAGCTCAATCTATTTTTGGAAAACAAATTTGAATTGTCAACGAACACTCAAAGAAATAACTTTTTGAAAATACTGAAATTATTTAAAACATAATTTTAAATAAAATCACAATGGTTTATTTATTATTGGGAGAAAACTTTTTATTTTTGCAGATTTCAGTGTTTTCCAAAAATTAGAAATGCAGAAAGCTGTGTTATGTGTTTTTATTCAAAATTTACATTATAATTATAAATTATAATTGCTTTAAAAGTGTACTAAGTAGGTGATATAGGTGGCATATTGTCAGCAGATGCAGCCACAGTCATTACCAGTGTTTTCCAAAAATCAGAAATACAGAAAGCTGTGTTATGTGTTTTTATTCAAAATTTACATTATAATTATAAATTATAATTGCTTTAAAAGTGTACTAAGTAGGTGATATAGGTGGCATATTGTCAGCAGATGCAGCCACAGTCATTACCAGTGTTTTCCAAAAATCAGAAATACAGAAAGCTGTGTTATGTGTTTTTATTCAAAATTTACATTATAATTATAAATTATAATCGCTTTAAAAGTGTACTAAGTAGGTGATATAGGTGGCATATTGTCAGCAGATGCAGCCACAGTCATTACCAGTGTTTTCCAAAAATCAGAAATACAGAAAGCTGTGTTATGTGTTTTTATTCAAAATTTACATTATAATTATAAATTATAATCGCTTTAAAAGTGTACTAAGTAGGTGATATAGGTGGCATATTGTCAGCAGATGCAGCCACAGTCATTACCAGTGTTTTCCAAAAATCAGAAATACAGAAAGCTGTGTTATGTGTTTTTATTCAAAATTTACATTATAATTATAAATTATAATCGCTTTAAAAGTGTACTAAGTAGGTGATATAGGTGGCATATTGTCAGCAGATGCAGCCACAGTCATTACCAGTGTTTTCCAAAAATCAGAAATACAGAAAGCTGTGTTATGTGTTTTTATTCAAAATTTACATTATAATTATAAATTATAATCGCTTTAAAAGTGTACTAAGTAGGTGATATAGGTGGCATATTGTCAGCAGATGCAGCCACAGTCATTACCAATGTAACCAATTAAATAATAAAAACCAAATAAAATTTTTTCATAGATTCCTAGTTTTTTCTCCCAAAAATGTGAAGTGCAGAAAGTGGTCTTATATATTTTTGTTTCATTATTACTGTTTTTTCTCACTTCTAATTATTGCATTTATTTCTATAAGCCATTTTTAAACAAAATCTTAGACAAAGCTGAACAAAAAAGGGAAAAAAATGCTCACATGTCTTCATGCATATTCTTTCAGCGGCACTTGCGAATTGTAGTTCTAGGGTATAGAGAACACATTCCCTAGACCAGTGGTTCTAACACTTTCAGCACCGGGACCCACTTTTTAGAATTCAAATCTGTCAGGACTCACTGGGTTATTAATGTTTTTTTCTCAGCAGTCTTAGACCGAAATAGAAAAATTTCAGTGAAACTGCATGACTGTATAACTAGATTTCTGCACCAGTGGATTGTCTACAGGGGTTTACATAAATGTTTTCAAAATGGCTACATGGAAAGACATCTTTACTATTCATGAAGTCCAATACACTTACAAGCCTTCAGAGTCTCAGGAAATACCTCTTTTGAAATTCAACAACTGATACAATCTGAAGTAAAATAGAAACATGAGATTCACCACAAGTTCACTATCAACATTCAGATATGAAGCACATAGAGAAGCAAAACATTAAGTACAGAAGGAAAAGATTCTAAACTCGCAGACATTTAATTTTGATGGAAGCTTTGATAAAAAGATCAGAGAAGAAAGAAATTATCTTTCTGCCTTTAAAAAGCATATATTATTCAGCTGTCCAGGGAGCCATTTGGAAGAGAGAAATGTGTCCCTTAGTTTTTACTGCAAGAGGTAACAATCCAATCCTACATCATTAAGTCACTCCAGGCAGATATAAGCACATTTCAACTGTCTTCTAAGATGAAAATACATGATATATTCATAGAGTTACAAAGAATGATCCTGCAAATTCAAAATGCAATCATATGTCCTTACAACACTGCTAGAGGCAAGCATCCTGTGGATTTGTAGGGTTTTCTTGTCTTTAAAAAAAAAAAAGTATCTGCATCTTAATGTTCTGTAGAACCTAGAAGTACAAATATTGAATTGATATAACAAAACATTTGTTGTTGAAAATGTGAATTCTTCAGCTAGGTTTTTTGGAACTTACGTTTTGGAGTAAAATCTCAACAGTCAAGCTTTTAATGAGCCCTAAGCAATGAATGAATCACTTAAGTTTTCGTGCCTTGTTTCAATATCAAAGTGCAAGAAGGCTAAGAAATATGCATGCTTCAAGGCTTCAGATACAGTCTCGAGCCACCAGGAGTAGGGGTGGAGAGAAGCTAAAGAAGAAGGCAGAGGGCCCAATCCTATCCAACTTTCCAGTACCAGTGCACCTACAATACAGCCTTGAGGAAAGGGAACAAATGTTCCCTTACCTGGAGGAGGCCTCCATGATTGCCCCCCCAATGCAAGCTGCAGCATATGCCCCATTGGCAGAGCTGCACCCGTGCTGGAAAACTGGACAGGATTTGGCCCAGAGTCTGCAAAGGCTATACTCTGGCAACTCCAACTAAAAGTCCTGAGTGTGGGCAGAACTATACTAAATATGGGAAAAGGCCAAGCCAACAAAGCTTCACCTACCTCCTACTGACAGCACTCACACGGCTGCTTGCTGCAACAACATTGTCACCCCAATCTCCACATTAGTGGTAGTGGTAAACAAAAAATTCTTTGATAGATTTTCTGTTATCTCTAGGGCAGTGGCTCCCAAACTGGTGGGTCACAATCCACCAGGGAACCCAGAAGAGGGCAATTCCCCCTGAAGGGGAGTGGGCCAGAAATGGGTGCCACAACTGCAGTGGCGCTGGGACCAAGGGGCTTTTACAGTACCGGGGGGGGGGGTCACACCGGCTTCCAGGAGGGTCCAGGAGGCTTGCCACCCCCACTGGGGGCTTCTCACTGCAGTAAATAGCTCTGATTTCCAATTGGAGATACTTGCAGCAGCAGGGAAACCCACAGAGGAGTCTGCAAGCCTCCTGGACCCTCTCAGATGCTACCACGACCCCTTCCCCAGTACTGTAAAAGCCTCTTGGTCAAAGTGCCACCACGATTATAGTAGTGCTATTGGGGCCACCCTGCCTCACCCCCATAAATATTTACTACAGTCCCAAAGTCCAAGTAGAACTTTGGGAACCACTACTCTAGTGCAGTGGTTCTCACACATTTAGCACTGGGGCCCACTTTTTAGAATGAAAAACCATCGGCCATCCAGGACCCATTGGAAGAGATATCATGACTAGAAGTTACATCATCAAGTAGGAAAATTTTTAACAATCCTAGGCTGTAATCCTACCCATACTTACCCAGGAGTAAGTTCCATTGAATATCATCGTTAAAAGAATATATATATATATATATATATATATATATATATATATATATATATATATATATATATATATAGTAGTTTGTTAAAAGTACATGTCTGTAACATTTCCCCAAATGCAGTAACATACCATGGTAGCATCAAGTCTAATATATTAAAAATAAAACAGTGAAATGAGTGGGGACCCACCTGAAATTGGTTTGCAACCCACCTAGTGGGTCCTGACCCACAGTTTGAGAAACACTGCTTGAGGGGATTAGACATAGCCACTATTTGCTTTTAGGTGAGTAATTTCTTACACACCAGTGTGCAATGGAACATATGCACAAGTCATCCACAGTAGCCTTTCTAACACCACCAGAAGGTGTTCCAAGGCCCGGAGAAGCTGTGCACAGCCTCCTTGGGTCTCAGGAAGCCTCCTGGGCACGACCAGTATGTAACAACCTGGGCATATTTACTGTGCCTCATGGAGAACAGAGGCACAGTGTACAAAGAGCCAACTGTACAGAATACCTGGCCAATAGGCATAATAGTTTTTGAGGAACTTGCATATCTCATTTGGGTTTTGGACATTCTCCAGCCAATTTGTGCAATTTCAACAGGCTTTAGAGAATATATATATTGCTAGAATTGTATAAATTGGTCACTCAATATACACATTCTCTGGTAGAAACACATACAAGTGCCTCTTCACAGAAAATAATAGACAAATTCTCCATGAAGCATGATGAATGTACTAAATGGACGTACTGAATTTACATAAGCCCTAATACACACAGATTTAAGCTATGAGGTAATCCTAGATAATCTTATAAATGTCTTTCTTTAAAACATTTATATTCCCACTTTTCCAACCTGAAAGGCAACTCAAAGTGGCTGAAAATTGATTTACATTATAAAAAGCCTAAAATTTACACAATCAACTAAACTAAACCAAATACTGAAACAAAATCTAAATAACAATTTTAAAAAATACATGTAAACAGCACTGTCCAAAACCAGCCAAACTTAGAACCAATGTAAAAAATCAGTTACAGAGGGGGCCTGTACCTGCAGATCCTGTATCCACAGTTTCACTTATCCAAGGATCAGAGATCTATGGGGCCCCCTGTGCCCCTCCACATCCCCACCAGAAGTGTGTGGAGCTCTGTTCCCTCGCCTCCGGAGGTTCTTCTAGCCCAGCAGAGGCTACAGGTGTCCACCTGAGGCCTCTGCCAGTGTCGGAATGACAGTAAAAAGAGCCCTCCGGGGCTTCCCCGGCAGTCATAATGCCTTTCAAAAGGCACAAAAACATCACTTCTGGTTTTGCGCAAAAAAGGGGGGGCTTTTTTGCTCTTTTTACAGTCATTCTGAGCCCAGCAGAGGCCATGTGCGGACACATGCAGGCTCTGCTAGGCTCAAAGACCCTCTGGAGGCATCCTCCCATATCTGCAGATTCATGTATTCACAGGGGGTTCCAGAACAGAAACCCCACGGATATGGGGGCATGTCTCTACATAAAATTAAAGCTGAAACAAACACATTTTAACTTCATTCCAAAATGGCAGCATCATCATGTTTACATGTGGGTTCTCTGCCTACATTTTTGTACACATATGTAAAAGGAGCCCTTTGGGATCCTGAAAGGAATGCGATAAATCCCTAAGAATAAATAATAAAACTCTGTAAATATTTGTGAAATACCTGAAAATACTGGCATACCTTTCAAATATTACTGCTATGCAGGAACGCAAAAAACTCTTTGTGGAGTTTTTAAACTATTTATGAAACTGATGAAGACTCCAAAGCAGAGCAATAATTTTTAATACTAAAATAAACACCAAGTCTTCCATGTTGCATGCTAGCAAGTAGTACCCACAGACATGAAGAGCCACTGACGACAAGAGTACTGAGATATTTTAATAGAATAATTTACCTGCCAGCCACTAGGCTTACGTCAAGTGCTGCCAAACCTCAGCATATAGTGATAAACCTCAGCAGGTTTAAAGATAATGTGATTTGGGTTGAGCTTGAGCTGTCCAATTTGTGCACTGTAAGTATATCAGGAAACTTTGCAAAATATTTTATATAAGACAACAGGAAAAGGGAATGAACACAGCCATTAGTCTCACAGTCACATTTATGTCTAGGTATAACTAAAAGTGGAACAATAATCCAAAAACCCATCAGGCAATATGTTATGGGAATACATCATAGGAAGGGGTCTTAATATACATAGCTTCACAGATTAGTCTTCTAGACACTACCCTGCTGCTTTAAATGCAGATTGTCTGATTCCACCAAAAGGTATGTGCTCTTATTTCCCATTTTTTATGCCATGGGTGGGCAAACTTTCAGCTTTAGGGATCCTGGACCTTTAACAATTGTATAGAAGAGAGAATTGTCATCTCATAGATGACAAGCTGCACCTGCTGAAATTCTCTCTGCTACACAATTGTTAAAGGTCCAGGATCCCGAAAGTTGAAAGTTTGTCCACCCCATTTTATGCAAATCAGGAGGTATGCTAACCACTCTGCTAGCTACTACTTGCCGCAAAATCTTTAAAATCTGTGTTATTAAAATGAAAAACAAAAAACTAGTTATTGGAAATAAATCTGAGTGAATATTTCAAAATGTTACACAAGCATCTTGACTTTAAGCAACATTAAAAAAAAAAAGTTATCAGCCATGTACTCCATAAAAAGAGTTAAGACTGACTATCCTAGTTGTTTTATAATAGTTTTAAGCTGTTTCAAGTCTGAATGAAAGAATAAGAGACAATTCACTGAAATTCTTCTCACTTCCAATCTCCACCCTTTTAAAAGCTTTTCAGGGGATCACGCTCACACACAACCAAATCCACAGAGGTTGCCCAATGTGCCAGAAGTCTAAACCAAACCTTCTGCACAAACTCCAGCTTCTCCTTTGTACAAGTAAGTGCAGAACACTTGGCAATATAAACTTCCCAGTGCCTTTTTCAACCCATTCCCCAAAACAACAGACATTTGTACTGCAGATTTAGCAAAAAGTCTCTATATTCCTACCAACTGTTGCCAGGAGGGGAGGGGGAGAACAGATTTTGGTAACATTTCATTATATGCCCTAATACTTGGAAAGCATAAGTTATTACATTCAGCAACATTTAAAAACTCCATATAAATGCACAAAGTTTTACAAAAGCAGTATATTGCCATACACCCTTAATTACATATATCATTCAGTAGTAATATCTGACATAAAAGCAGAAACATTCTTGAATATTGCAATTCACTTTTTATTGTGCTTTTGTGCTTGAAAGTAATATGCTTTGGAAAACAATATTTGTTCTGCTTCTAAATTATGCCTTTTTTATAAACCTTAAGAGGGGACAATGTTAGCCTATTTTAACATTAGGGCTAGGGCTTATAGCTCCTTCCCAGTTACTATATCTTGTCTCACTGCATTAACCATTTCTGCCTGCCCCACAGGTGTACACATTTGGACACTGTTGTATGTATACAACGTTGGACAGAAATGACTAAATAAATGGTAAATCTGTTATTCCAGCTTCCATTAGTAAGAGATGGTCCACTTTCTCTACCAGAATACAGATAGCCAACTTTGTTTTTAAAAGTGGGAAGATAGGGACAAAGAGGGCATATAGGGTACAGATGAATGCAATGCCATAATCATGAATCGTGTTCAGAACAAGAGAGAGAGCAATAAAAAGACACATGTGAGTGAGGTTTTTACAATAATCAAATATTTCAAATGTCACAGTGAAAATGCTGACATTTTAAACTATTTCAGACAGGGGTTTCACTGACATTAATTTTATACTGTTCATATACCAGGGCTGTAGGAATCAATGGGATCTAGAATTTGTTTTAAAATGCTGTAATATTCCAAAGTGATATATTAGCCACACATTCAAATGTATGAGCATGTGAGGGAGCGGGGGGAAAGGGGTTATACATCCATACATACTGATTCAGTTCACCTAAGATTTTTAGGGGGGAAAAAACTACTTATTTTTATGTATTTAATGACTGCCTCAATTTCAGGGTCACATAACAATACAATGTGAAAAGCACCATACACTGTGATGAATGTACCATAAAAACATGGACATTATAAGTAGATAATAGCTTCTGAATTAAAAAATAACTGTTGTGATTCAACGTATATGCTTTTACCCTAACCGTTCTTAGACACAGGCAGCCCAATCTTAGTCCTGCCTCCTGCCAACTAGTGGTCCAATGGTGGGGAATGCTTTATAGTTCCAATATGTGTGAAACAGATTCAGATAATTGCTGACTTTTATTGCTTCAAAGGCAAGAGTGGTCATTACTTTTATGGTACTCACTCTGTTTGGTTTGATAGACCTGGAAGTAATGCAAAGGTGACAGTGGTACAGGGAACTCTAATTCTGACACCTGTCACAGCACAGTTCCCTCCATCCCATCCCATCCCCATATCATACAGGGATTAATGGACTGGTGCTAAACTGTGTAATTCCAGCTCAAAGTACCGGTGATTCTGAAACTCTTGGGGAAGAAAGAGGACCATCACTAAAGTTCATCAGACCCAAAGGCTGGTCAAAGTCCACTGGGCCCCTGTGCACACTTTCTTTTACTGGCCCCCTTCCACAGTTTTTCCTCCCTTCCCATCTTCCACAGCTTGTCCTCTCTCCTCCCACTTTCTCAGGATGAAAGGGAAGGAACTGCTACCACCCAACCTGGTTTGCTCCCAGATGGTGGCTCCAGCTCCTGTTTGAGAGCAAATCTGTGTAGCTAACAGTAGAGAGAAGTGCCCACATCTGTTTTATGCAGGCACTTCCTCCTTTCATGTTTGCTTTCAGGTGGAAGCTCTTGCATTACTACAAGGACTACCACCTAGGAACAATCTCACTGATTACTGCATGAACTGCAGCAGTCTAAAACTCTAGTTTAAAAATATGAAATCATAAGGTGACTATATTTTCCTAGCTCTATGTGCAACTGAGAGCCAAGATGGTGTGGGAGCTGGTCTTAGAACTGGAAGATCCAGGTTCAAATCCTAGCTCAGCTATGAAACTTTCTGGATGACCTTGGGCTAGTCACTTTCTCTCAACCTCACCTAACTCACAGGGTTGTTGTGAGGACAAATGGAGGGAAGGAACTATGTACACCACCTCAGCTCCTTGCAGGAAGGGCAGTATAAAAATGTGATTAATAAAATATGGAGCTAGGAAAAAAGACATCATGGTACGCAATACTTTTAACTACAGATCTAGGCTGCCAGAACTCATGCAGAGCTCTCCACAACAGCAGACCTTCTTTGTGGGCTGTTGTGGAGCTGTAGGTTCTTGTCCCTCAAGACCCTTTGTGTGGTACTACTGTTAGGAAGAGTGTATGTGAGAAGGCAAGATGTAAACTGCACAGCACAGGAACACACAAACTGAACCCTAACACTATTCAAATATTGGCTTCTACCTTATGTTTCAGCTGGAGCATAGAGGGGAGTTGCTACTGCTCAGAATTGTAGCTATCCCTTCAAATAGGATAACAAAAGATGAAATTAATTATGGTACAAAGATCAAATGCACTAGACTAGTGAGAAACTGATCACATTTTTAAAAGGGGGAAACTGGCATCAGAGGAGGAAGATCTTAAAAGGTTGTATTCTCTGAATACATACTCCTCCCGAATACATACAAACACACACACTACTTTAAACTGTGAGGGGGAATGACCATTCGCACCTTCAAGGATCACATAAAGGAGAAACTGGCCCCAGAAACATCTTCACTAGTTGTATCTCCTCATCACCTGCATTTCTTCTCCCCAAAGGACCAAACTTGATCTAAATGATTTCAGAGCACCTCGAAAGGACTGAATTTTTTGTTATGCTTAAGCTTCTGATAGTTGGCAGAGTTATGGCTTTCTCCACATTAGGTTTTTTTTTTTTCTTTTTAAATAGCGTAATCTTGGACCAAATAGTTGGATAAGCAATATCAGACAGTTCCTACCAGCTCACTGCCAGATCATGGACTTTCAGTGTATTGCTCAGCCTGTACACTCCAGACTTCAATGGTCGCACACATTCTTTTGCACGAGCAAGATAAGGGTTCACTTGAACATCTATAGGAAACTCTGAATCCTAGAACAAAAAAAAATACAAACATAAATTTAAGTCTCAGGCTTTATACAGGTTTTAAAACTGGGTGAAGATCACAGTTTTATCAACAATTTTTTTCCCCTTATTGCTCACTTGTCATGTGATCAGCAATCCATTCCAAATAATGGGAAGGAGGGTTGTTGAGATGTTACATCATCTATGGAAGTTTCTCAGGGGCTTCTCAGGAAGAACAACTGCCAATGTGCCTTTCCAATGCAAAGCCACAAGAGAATGTTGAGTGTATTCTAGGACATACTTTCAAGTAACAGAAAGGTTGGTGATAGAAAGGCCCAGGAATGCCCTGGATCAACTGAATGTGCACTCCAGCACAACATAAGAATCCTTGGTCCACCGAGCCAAACGACATATTACTTCAGTCCATAGTTTTAGTAGGTGGGCTTAATTTCTCTTTCAAAAACAGAAGAAGGAGGAAGGAGATCCAATCCAGACTGGAACCATAGCAGTGGATTATGAGGGCAATAGCCCTTTGCCCTAGCTGTGATTACAATCTGGATTGGGCCTGCTTCAACTGCTATTTGAAAAAGAATAAAGGGAGAAAATTATAGGGCCAATGACAGCTTTCACCCCTTGTCAAACAACAGCTATGGGTGAGTTGGGTGAGTTAATACAGAGAAGGACCACTGTGGAGGCAAAGAGTTACTGCTATACTATTGGATCTTAGACTAATCTGGACCCTGCACAAATGCTATTTACAAAAGAAAATAATCCTGGTGTACGTGCAATGTTACTTACTAATGTCCCCTGTAAATTGGCGCTCAGTATCTTTGGCTGATGTCATTCCAAACAGTGTTTCTTCAAGACAGACTATCTGCCACAAAGTCCCATCTCCAGACCTACCTAAAAATTCTGAATTTCACACAAGGACCCACACAAAAGTACTGGAGTTTGCTTCCAGTACCAACCAGGACGCAAGAATCAAAATTTGGCAATCATAAACTGTAGCAATCATAACAGGATGACATTGTGGATGAGGGAAGTATGCACAGGAACATCCAGGTCACTGTGCAAGTTGATGAGCTTTCCTGAGGTTGCAGCAAGGCCACTTTTCAGGGCATGGAAATCTCCATCTGTATAACCCATGATGCAGCCTGCACAAAGGCCCATGCATGAACATTTCATTTACGGTTACATATCTTGGTAACTGTAGTTAATGTGCCTGTGAATGAAACATGCAAGTTACAATATTTAGTGTTGGTTGAAAATGTACAAAATCTTTTGAGTTGTACTTCCTTTGATATACTCTAACAGTGCAATCCTATCTTGCACTGGCACAGCCAGGCCAGGAGGCTTAGCCAGAGGCAAGAAGAAACTCTTCTTCTTACCCCTGGGTAAGCCACTTTAGCCTCAATGGGTCTCCTCAGACTTGCACCACCTCCAGAGTGGCACATAACAGCTGGGTCCCTGCCCCGCCTCCTGCTCCCTGCCCACCCGCCACCAGGACTGCCCTCCACCCCCCCTGCCCATCGGCTGATGCAGCCTTCCTGGTGCAAGCCGCCTCCATGCTCCAGATCACCTCCATGCATGGCGCAGCTTGCTCCTGAGGAGGCACAAATGTGCTTTACAGCCATTAGTTATTTGATTTTTCTCTGTAAACTGCTTTGTGAACTTTTAGTTGAAAAGCGGTATATAAATACTGTTAATAATAATAATAATAAATACTGTTAATAATAATAATTTGCAACCCTCCAGGGGCGGCACAAGGGACTTGTGCTGACCCAAGGATGCTTTAGGATTGCACCATTACTTGCCTAATCTCTACCTTTCAAGCCAAAACAGACTTTTAGTAGAGTTTGAAAACAGTCATACAAACCTAGTCTTTATGGTCATAGATAAGTAACCACATCAGCACTTCACAAAAGCACTCTTCATTTTTCATGCTAAAATTAATTAGCTCTTGAAATATGTAAGAAGATAAAAGATAAAACTAAACTGGTGTGTTTCTGGAATGAATGCAATACTATACACACTTACATGGAAGTCCCACTGAGAATAAAACTAGACACACATAGGACTGAAGCTTTAAATTCTTTAGAATGAGCAATATACAACTTTCATTAAAAACCATTTGCTTTTAACTCTTCCCAAGTTGCATTTTAACCCATTTTTGCCCAGCCCACAGGTGTACACATTTGGTCCCTGTTGCATATATGCAACACTGGGCAGAAATGGCTTAAGAATATCCGAGATATGGGAATAACAAATGGAAGTAATTCCATTTCACATAAGTAATGTGTAACTTATTTGTCAAAGAGACCATTGATAGTGCGCAACTGAGTTTGTGCTTCTATGTACATGTAAAGAAGCCCACAGCTTACATTCAGGACAGCAGCCAAAATAACCTTCAAAGCGACAGTAAACAACCTTAGTTCAGATCAATATTCAAAGTTATAAATTTATTATGTGATAAGGTCTGCATATATAGTTAGGGAATGCATATGCTTGGATGAATTTTATTGATCAACGCGGTATCATTTCCTAAGATTAGTCAGCAGACTAGAAGATTTACTGCCAATTCTAATTAATGATGCTAAATTGTCTTTATTAAAAATAAATTGTCATTTAAGAATGTCAGAAGAGTATTTGACCTTATAAAGTGTACTTTAAGGAATGAAAAATATAACTCCATTATATAGTTATATGTTTAAATGTGCCATAGACATTTACAAAATAATTATGTCATTGCCAGTTACTTCAGGATCGGGAGGCCAGATACAACAAGACAAGCACTGGAAGGAGGCTCAGGGAGGGCAGGAAGATTTTTTCAAGTACATGAAAGTACACACTGGAGCTCTGCCTGCTGAGCCGAGCCTCCTACAGTTGCTTGTCACATTGCATCGTTGGTCTTGCTGCCAGGAGCAGAGAGTCTAAGGTTCCCATGAGGACTACTGGACGTCACCTCAAGTACCACCAGTGGTAAGCATATCACTGGTTGAGAAACACTGGTCTATACCACTGATAGTGGTTTCACTGAAAAGATTAAAGTAAATACACTGTTCTTTACTTTACTGTAAAGTAAATTTACACTGTGTAAATACACTGAAATTATTATTACCACTGGTAATTACGACTGGAAAGAGATCTCCACATTTGAATCTCCATGTATACATAAGAAGGATGTTCATTTACAGTATAGGTGGTCTATATTATCAGCAGGCTCAGTACCTGCAGATTTCTTCATCTGTGGGTCCCCAAACCTGCAGTGTGGGCTGACCTGGAGCCTCCGGAAGCAAGGGAAGCTGCGCTCTCAAGCCTCTTCTCCTGGGCCCAATCCTCCCCATACCACCCTCCCCTGCACAGGAACACCCCCTCCCCACCTGCAAACCACCTTCCTGCCATCCTCTCCCCCATGGAGCCTGGAGCATATCTACCTGTGCTGTCTAGTGCAGGGATGAGATCAGACCCAGCTGAGCCAGCATGGGTCTTTGCACTAGCCCAGCCAACTCTTGAGTAGGCACAAATGTGCCTTATGGCACACTCGCAACACTCTGGGCCGATGCAGGAATGGCTATGCCAACCCAACAGAAAGTTTGGACTGTGCTGTTGGTTTCATGATGCAAAGTCTCTTTATATTTATATTAAAGGACTCTATGGGGGCTAGAAAGCACAATCGCGAATCTAACTAAAGTAGAATTCACTGAAGCAGAATTGTCATGGTAGACTTTTCTTGTTCATTTCCTCATTCACTTTCCATTTTACAAAGCCAATGCAGAAGTACAACTGGGAACATCTGATATTATTTTAAAGTTCTCTGCTATGGGGGTCAATTCATCAAATAGTCCTACTTCTCCAAAAGGCATAATTTTTTTCCCAGGGATTCTCCATTTTGTAAGTGCATTCTTGAACCGCTCTTTTCCATCACTTCATCTCCACACTTTCCCCAAAAATAAAGTATCTCCATATGGGTATAAGTTACATCCTACCTCACTCTTAGACACTCATTTGTATAGCACCATCAATGCACATGGCACTTCACATACACTGAACACCTAACACCCTTAACTGATGGAACCTAAAGTTAATTATTATACCACTTGATTCCCCACAGAAAAAGACAAGCATGGACAGAAAGTCTGAGCTATTTTCCACTGCACAGTTATAACCTGGTCTATTTTTCAGGAAAGTAGTGATGGTGCCCATGAATGATGCCTATAATGGCCATTGGTTTTTAGCTAAATGTTTAGTATAAACTCTGGTTGCCTTTGAAATGTGGCCTATCTGGAAAAATCACAAGCCCGTTTGTTGCTGAATAAAAAACAAGAACAATTTATCAAGAATAAAAATAGTTTCTTGTCTCCAAACTAGTCCTATAATTACACTATCACCAAAGGAAGAAAAGTTGAAATAACTACCACCAAAAACTTTTGAAAAACATCTAGACACTGAAAATATTTTCAGTTCACTGTTCTTAGTCTCTGAAGATGTTCATCCAAACAATATACATATATCTTTGACACCGAAAAATAACTATCTTTTGCATTTAATGTTACAGTGTGAAATATAATTTTGAAACCAAGAATAAAAAAGTATAACATTTCGTGAGGATACTTCAATATTGCAATTCCAGCTGAATTCCAGTTCAATGTCCTACCTATAGTTGTTAAAAAAACAATCGTATTATTTAAACAATGCAGATTGAAACAACACAGGCCCATACAATGACAGGTCTCTAAATGTAAATATTTTACAGTCTGAAATATTTTATATCCACAAATGAGGTTCAAAACATTTTGGTTGGTCTCAGGAACCAACAATAAATTGCTGTTATCAGGCTCCTCCCAAAAGCGAAACAGACTTCTAACCTCTCATTTCATCTCCAAGGAAAAAATATCCTCCTCCTCTCCTTCTTACTCAAGAACCTGAATTGTGAGCAGGACATACACTTCCTATCTAGCCTGGAGCTGGAAAGGAGGGCGGGGACGACCTCCTGACCACTGTAATTGCAGAAGCTCTTTACAAATGCAACAACCAAGACAACCCATACACCTTTTCTCTCTAGTCCCAAGTTGGAGGGGAGAGGCACAAGGCTTGTTATAGCGGCCAAACAATTCCCAACGTCCCTCCTAATGTTCATTGAAGTGCACAAATGGTGGGGAAATGTGGTGATACAGTGGCACAACTGCAAATACAATCTCTATTCCCCTTTGTGGCTTCAAAGCTGAGAGGAAGGCCAGAGGCATCATGCTCTTCAGGGAACACTGGGACACTCACCAGGGTGGTGAGTGTGAAACCCTACCAAAATGATGAAAAGATAAACTAATTAAATATTACCATCTATTCTATAATACGATTTAAGAAGTAAGGAAATGGAAAATCTATTCATGGTCACATGAAGAGCTCCATGTCATCAGGTAGCAAAGTGCCTCCAGGTTAAGTCAGTTTCAGTAGAACAGCCTCTTAGAGCATGATTTCATGCACCATCCTCTTAAGATGTACTGGCATAAAAAAGGGGTCCACCCACATTTCTTTTGTATTTGCAATGGATACTTACCACTTATAAAAGAAATAATAATATGAGAGATCAATGCAACTAAAGCTCAACACCTGTAAATTAAGCACACCCTATACTCTCCCAATGAAATCAACAGAATGTTAATGTTTTTAACTTTGGCTGAATCATGCCCTTAGGAATTTCTAGTTTCCTAGACACACTGCAAGCTGTTGTAATTAGTGAGAAATTTGCCCTCACTGATGATATAGGGACTTTGCAAAAGGCAACCTTATACATCAGCCATGAAGAAGACTGTGCTCCAAGGAGTGTGCCAAGATAGAAATGTAGGTGAACAGAATATTTTAGAATAATAATGAGCACTTTTTTCCTATTCCCACTTTTACCTGCATGGAATTCTTATATTAGTGTTCTGTAGTCAAGAGCCAGGTTCACTAAGCAAATGTCAGCAAAGCTGATCTTGCTGCCTAATTTGTAAAGTAATAAAAGGAGAATATTTTCTTTTAAAAAAAAGAAAGAAAGTTTAATTAACAGGAGAATCTTCAGGTAGTAATTCAGAGACTATGAAAATCTCTCTGGTGCAGAGGAAGGAAACATTCCTATTTGAAGAACCAATTGACAGCTCTGTATAATCAGTTTGCAGCACTGATCAAGAAATTAACATGGGTCGTTTTTAATTGGCAGTGAATATTGTTAGTTATTGATATATACCAACATTTGTAAACAGGAAGCAATACAAGTGGCATATTACATAAGAGAGGTCATCTCAAAGTGTGCCAAATTATTAACTTGAGAGGAAAAAAAAACCATATATGGTATTTTGCTAGCAAATAAGAGGAAACAATAAAGATGAAGGCAAGGCTACTACTCTTCAGGAAAAGGCTCTGTATGTTTCTACTCATAGGAGCTCTGATCCACACAAAGGCTCCTGGAACCATACAAAACCTAAACTCAGTTGTCAATAACTATATACAGAAAATACTGAAGAAACCAAAATGAAAGCAGCTCAAGCCCAATCTCTTATTTGTTTTCCTGTAAGACAGGAAAGTTCAATTCTGTCATTCCTCTGCAGGATTTCCAGAGAGGTTGGATTATACCAAGTAGCTATCCCGGTTATGTCACCCCTCAATATTCCTTTTGACCTTTCTCATTTAGCTACTCCTCATTTTGATCACATATTCCACTTTCCACAAAGAACGGGATCATGATCATTATAGAGTCATTATTTCATATGAATGAAAGTGTAAAAACTAGATAAGAATGACATCCTATCCAACTTTCCAGCACCGGTGCAACTACAATGAAGCCCCAAGATAATGGAACAAACATTCCCTCACCTTGAGAAGGCCTCTGTGACTGCCTCCCCACCACAGGATGCAGTGCATGCCCCATTGGCACTGCTGCACCGGCACTGGAAAGTTGGATACGATTGGGCCCATAGTCTTGGGAATGGATGCTTTAGTAGTCCCGTTTTGTGTAAGGCAGAAAGAACTATCTGCATCACACCTTTAAGAAGGTAGATTTAGTACTTGACATTTCAGAAATAGTTAAACCACTAATAAGGAATAATTACAACTGACAAAGCATGGGCATCTTAGGGTAAGCAAGTTTAGTAGTAACTGTGGGTGCCCAAATCATTCAATGGCTTTATTCAAGAATGAATGAGCTAGCTAGCCTCCCAACTTCTGGTTGGGAGGACTAGCAGGCTGACAATCTTGCTGATAGTTCTGCATCAGCAGGGTACCTCTGCAGATGTAAACAAGGTACCCTTGGATGGATGGCACATCAACAAGGCACTAAAATTGTCAAGGCACACTACCAGTTTTTTACTTACATTAAATCACTACATTACAATTAATTATACATGACAAAGAAACTCACAAGAAGCTTGGAGAGGAAAGGATATGTGATTGTGAAAAGGATGAAAAAATGTTATTAAAGTGTTATGCGAGAAAGTGCTGGCAAAGAGAGGTCGGATTGAGCACATAGGAGAGCTGTGGGGTGAGGGGCAATGAAGAGACATGAGTGAAACAACTACAGGATTCAGCTGGAGTGGCGGGAAGAGAGAACTTGAAGCAAGTGATTCTGAACCTTTGGAAGGTGCGGAGGAGAGAAGGGAGGGACAGTAAGAGAGGTGCTGACTGCAATTATGAGATTTGGGGGGCAATGTGCCTGTGGGAGGGAGTGGGGTGGCGAGAAGTGCCAATTGCCTGCTCCTGTATTTAAGGGGAAAAAAAGTGTGACCAAAAGCCCAGTCCTAGGCATGTCTACTCAGCCCCATTATAGTCAATGGGGCTTACTCCCAGGTAGGTATGGAGAGGATTGGGGCACAATGCCCTTCCCGCAAAAGGCAATGCAGGGAGGGTCGCTTTGGGGCAAACTGTGGCATGGAAAAGGGACTCTCTTGGACCCTTTGAGCCAGGCTGGTGGCCTCAGCAGACTCACTAGCTTCATACAGGAGCTTGCCTGCTCCTGACTCCCTCTTTCTCACTCACTGCACCCGCTTGGACCTCCTCCAAGCTTCTCTGGTCGCCCAATCAGCATGCAGAGGAAGCAAGGACCTAATACCCAATCCTAGGTGTGTTTACTTAGAAGTAAGCCCCATAATAGTCGATGGGGCTTACTCCCAGGTAAATCAGGATCAGGTTGCAGCCTTCCTCTCCCTCAGGAGCAGGAGCAAGCTACAGCAGGAGGTGCAAAGCAGCCTCAACCAGCCCCTTCACTGGTTGGCTGGCTACTTGCTCCTTTTCCTTCTGCTGCACGTAAGGCTCAAAGCAGCCGCTTCCCCCGAATGCGTGCATGGCTGCTGCCTGTCTGCTCTGATCTCGCGGCACACCTGAGGCAGCCTCGCGGCACACTAGTGTGACACAGCATAGCGTTTGGAAAACACTGGTTTAGAGCAAGGGAGAAGGAAAACATTGAGTTCAAGAAGCAGGAAGAAAGTAATGGGTGTGGGAGGCATGGAGGTATGAAGTAATTGTATTCATAGAGTCCCCTTTTGTCTGTGGTTTCCATATCCATGGTGGGGGGCACCTGAAATTGATCCACCATGGATACGGGGGGGGGGGCTGTATTGTTAAAGCATTATTATTGCTTTATTGCTTTATTTATTGTGTTATTAGTTATTGAGCATCCTACTACAAGAAATCAACCCCGACTGTTCACTGGAAGGACAGATGATGAAGCTGAAGCTTAAATATTTTGGTCATCCCATGAGAAGGGAGGACTCTTTAGAAAAGACCCTGATGCTGGGGAAAATTGAAGAAAAAAGGAGAAGGGGACAGCAGAGATGGTTAGATAGTGTCACGGAGGCAATGAACATGAATTTGGGCACACTCCAGAAGTTAGTGGCTGACGGGGGCCTGGCTTGCTGTGGTCCATGGGGTCATGAAGAGTCGGACACGACTTAATGACTGAACAACAACACGAAAGTCTATTTTACATCTCACGTTAGGGAAATAATATACACTGCAGTCAAAGATGTTCTTCCATTTGCACAATCTCTTCCACAGGGAAAAGCATGAAAACAGCTACAGAACCTACCTTTTATTTCACTCTTATACTGGTGCTTGCATTTTTGGAACAACAAATTAACTTCTTGCCCATGCTAAATAAACAAACCAACCAAGATACCTGTGCAGTGACGGCCCATTAAAATATCTTTGCATTCAAGAGATTTCTTATTTAAAGCATTCCCCTGCTTTCTCTTTGCACATTGCAAAGGAAGATAATTTAATCATAACTACAATTATTTTATAAACATCTGAAATATCAAGGGAAAGTTGAAAGCCACTGTAGGAAAAAAGAGCACAGTAAAACCTTTATTGTATACTACATCTTGCTTAGCTTGCTAATAAAACTCATAAAAATCACCCACAAAGGTTGTGGCTACATAAATCTCCCTTATTCAGCTTTATAACCCTGGCAGATTTCTTTTTTTTTTTTAATAAACAAAGATAATATGCAATAGATAATAAAAGTTAGATTAATTAAAAAAGCCATTGTAAAACTGCTGTAACTTCAGACAGGACGACTGCGCTCATCCAACTGTTCATAGAGAGCTTGAGTAATAATGCCAATAGTAAATTGAAAACCGAAACGGCTCCTGACACATTCTCGCTTTTAAAGGTCTGTTAAAGCAAGTGAAACTTCTTGCAGCTGCTCCTTACGTTGCATAGAAAATAAAGGAAGCAAAATGTACTACAGATACAGCCATTTCTTTTCTGCTTCACAGAAATGCCCTGATTTGAAGCCATATGAGCCGCAGTAGATATCTTCTTTCAAGACTTCATTCCAATGTGCCTTAAGGCCTAAACCAGAATACTGATGACCTTTACAAATGGTAATATTCTTTTAGTATCACTCTTTAAATATTTTTACTACTAGTTGGTCTCACAGCAGACATGAGAAACAGGAATTATATCAGATGCTACAAGGTTTGGGAAGAAATATTATGTTTCGAACCATAAATAAGTGCATAATAAGATATGCATAATGCTATTTTATAATATTTCAGATCATTAGCATCATTACCATTTTATGAGTGTGCAATTACACTCATTCATGCATAAGTCACATTTAAAGCACTGGGACTAAACGGAACATAAAATGATGACAGGATTGTGCACATTTACTGTTCAACCCAGTGGTTTCTTTCTTTTGCATGAGACATACTGAAGAATTCTGATATATGCATACATCACTTAATAGTCAAATGCCTTCTGCTTTTAAAATTAAATTAAAAAATAGGGCTTGATCCAACTGACCATGGACACAACAGCCAGGTGTGGAGCATTTCCTACATGACATAACGGAGCATTCCGCCCCCCCCCCACCGATTCCCAGGCACCACATTATATTGTCACAGAGTGTACTTCCCATGGCTTCATTCAGCCTATCCTTTCCATGTTGCTAAGGAACATAAATGTGGATGTATAATGGCCTGGCACATTAGGTTCCAATGTGTACTGAAGGGGGAGTGATAAAGCAACGTCTCTCACAAACAGCCCTTCAATGGGGATTCCTCTATACACAGACATTGCAACCTGCATGAATTGGCTTGAGACCATATTTTTATAAATGCACAAAGGTCAAGCATCTGATTAGGCAGAGTGCTAATTTATAGGGTTTTTTAAATCTGCTCTTCCCCCATCCAAATTGGAAGCACTGATTTTTAAAGAGGAATAAGTTAGTTAGTTAGTTAGTTAGTTAGTTAGTTAGTTAGTTAGTTAGTTAGTTAGTTAGTTAGTTAGTTAGTTAGTTAGTTAGTTAGTTAGTTAAATAAATAAGCAAGCAAGCAAGCAAGCAAGCAAGCAAGCAAGCAGCTGCTTGGCTGAATTAAGGACTTTTACATCTCTCTACCTCGATTCTGCTTTTAATTGGGAATATTTTTAAAGAACTGTCAAGAGGTCTACTCTTGGGAGGGAAACACAAATAAATACAAAACTGCAAACAGTACATAATGCATGTAGAAATTCCTAACATAATGTATATTATAATTTCTAAAATACTGTAATAATAATTTATTTCATTTCATAAATTCTGTGACATTGTGAACTAAATATAAATAACTCCTTTCATCAATGAAGTAGATATACTACTTTTGTGGACATGCTGCACAGACAATATGGGCGGAGGGGCAAGACTGGGTTATTGTAGACGTTTCCAACCCTTTCTCCAACCTCACACAGTGCAAACTGTTCATACTCCTTAGGGAGGTGAAGTCTCATCTCCCAAGATGGCAAGTGATTTAGGGTGCAATCCTAACCCCTTATGTCAGTGCTTTCCAGTACTGGCATAGCGGTGCCAATGGGACATGCACTGCATTCTGCAGTGGGGGGGGTCACTCACAGAGGCCTCCTCAAAGTAAGGGAATGTTTGTTTCCTTACCTCGGAGCTGCATTGCCCTTAAGTCAGTACTGGAACTGACATAAGGGGTTAGGGTTGCGCCCTTAATAAACTGAAACATAATCCAGACAAGACAGAGTATTGCTAGTCAGCCAGAGACACAATCACAGGTGGGAGATACAATCTGTTCTGGGCGGAGTCACATTCTCCTGAACAGGCTCACAGTGTAAGAGTAGTCCTCAGTCTAGCTTTTACGTTGCAGAATTAGATGTAGAATCAGGAACACATATGCCAAGCTATAGATGATATGTGAACTTTCTTGAAGGTGGTAAGTCTGGCCAAAATAATCCATGCCTAGTCCAGTGGTTCCCAAACACTTTAGCACTGCAATGCACCTTGTACTCCATAAGCAGCATTGCTGGGGGTGATATCACTCAGAGTGGAGCTCAGCAACATGGAAGTTTGAAGGTGACATGATGATGCCATCACGTCACACTTTCAGGTTGCTGAAACAAAGGTAGACACACATTAAGCTGCTGCCCCCTGCCAAATTATATGTGTCAGGCCTTTGGCATCCCAGGCCCTGAATTGTGGTAAGCCAGGATGTGGCAGGAGGGGCCCTGATGTCCAGGCCTGGTGTGAAATGAAATTAAAGGAACAGCAGCACTGTCTATGTATGCTGATTAGCAATCAGCTGCACCTGTAGCAGGTGGGAGTCACGTGACTTGGGGAACAATGTGAGCAGAGTCACGTAGGCTATGGTGGAGTACAGCCAATCAGAGTGGGTCACAAGTCTGTCTTGTGACTATGAAGTCGCCCTACTCTGATTGGCTGGCCCTGGCATACGAGGGTCGCCCAGAAAGTAATGCACCACATTTTTTTTCTTCAACAATTATTTATTGAACACAATGAAACTTACACACAAGAAAGAATGATGTTTCTTCTACACTCCCTATTTTTCCACGTAATCTCCGTCCAGTTCTATGGCCTTCCTCCAGCGAGACACAAGGGCATGTATGCCCTGTCGGTACCACTCCTTGTTCTGGTCACGAAGCCATTTCTGCACTGTGCGAATCACCTCTTTGTCATCCTCAAAATGTCTTCTGCGAATGGCATCCTTTAAAGGCCCAAACAAGTGGAAGTCTGAGGGAGCTAGTTCAGGGCTGTAGGGTGGATGGGGTAACACAGTCCAACCCTGTTTAGTGATGTGTTCCAAAGTCCTCAAACTTGTGTGAGGCCGAGCGTTATCATGTTGAATCAAACATTCACCTGGGTTGTTATGGCGCCGAAGTCGCTGGAAGCGCTTCTTGAGTTTGGTTAATGTCTTCACATAAGCTTCAGAATTAATGGTGCTGCCTCTTGGCATCACATCAATGAGTATGACACCCTCACAGTCCCAAAACATAGTGATCGTGACCTTACCGGCGGAAGCAGTTGCTTTGAATTTTTTCTTCTGTGGAGATTGAGGATGACGCCATTCCATCGACTGTCGTTTTGTTTCGGGCTCAAAATGGTGAACCCAGGTTTCATCACCTGTCACAATCCTGGACAAGAACGCTTCCCCCTCATCTTCAAAATATTTCAGCAACTCAGAAGAAATGTTTTTTCTGAGAGATTTGTGGTCCACCGTAAGACAGCGCAGAACCCATCGTGCACACACTTTTGAGTAATCAAGAGCACGAATGATTGTATCCACACTTCCTTTGCTGATTGATAGCTTCAGCACCAACTGCCTAGTCATTATGCGTCGGTCCTCGCGAATGAGCACATCAGCAAGCTGCGTCTTGTCAGGTGTGACAGCCGTGGATGGCCACCCCGGACGCTGCAAATCTTGGAGCTCTGCCGAACCGCCTTCTAATGGCCTCACCTTCTGTGCCCAGCGACTAACCGTACGTCTGTCGACTGCAGATTCTCCATAAACTGTACACAAACGTTTGTGAATGTTCCCAACAGTTTCTTTCTCCGCAGTGAGAAATTCAATGACGACACGCTGCTTGTAACGTACATCACTTACAGACGCCATTTTGAAACACTGCTGCAGCTACGCTACCTGTCTGAAGAAACCAAAAATTTGTGTGCGCACTCCTGAAAATTCAAATAATGTATATCTAAAGTTTCGCATTCGTACCATTACTGTAGGCTGAGAAAAAAAATGTGGTGCATTACTTTCTGGGCGACCTCAAGCACAGACACTGAGGTGTGGGTTGTGGTGGTGGAGTTTCTGCGTGCCGTGCTGCTGGTTTGTGTACTGATTTGGACTGCCATCTCGTGACTGTGACCTGCTGTATCCCTGACTTCTGGACCGTATGACTGACTATTCTGCCTGCTCCTTTCACCAATACATGCTTCTGCAACAAACAAGCCTGTGTCTGCTTCTTTGGCTCTGTTTGGGATCGCCTGCTTCTTGTGCTGTCTTTCTACGCTCCCGTACCACTTTGCTATCGGGAAAGCAAGGGCTATCCTCCCCTGCTGCCCTGACAATATACCTTGTTTCTAATTGTTGCATGGGTCTGTCTTGCCCATGATCACTGTGCCCCTCCATGCTCCGAGGTGTTCTAGAAAGGGAGCGTGGAGGATGTTTTGCGATGTCAGAGCCAACATGCACCACAACCAGCTTCTCCTCCCTCCATAAACCAGCCATTTTGGTAAATAGGTGGGCTTTTCATTTTAGGTAGTTTCGTTTTCTCTAACAGCTTTTCATGGCAATCTGTTCTTGGGCACTCCGGCAAATTACAGGAGAAGCAGTAGCAGAAGTTTAAGTGGCGGTGGCAGAAGCCCTTTCCTCCTCCCTCATCTTCCACCTCAATCCTCCACATCCAGGCTCAGCAGCTACTCTTGGATGCTTCACTGCTGGAGGGAGGAGGAACTGGCTGTGTTAAAAGAGATATGAATATAACAGCCCAGTTATAATGAAACCAGCAGTGTGAAATTTCTGGAAAGGCTAGGGGATTTCAAAGCTCAGAACATATTGAAATGTGCCTCCAGGAGCTGCGATTTGTGCTCCTAGTTCTCCTAGGGGGGTTTGAAACCCTCCCTAAAGTTTTTAACAATAAGCCAAGAGTTGGTGCACTCATTTGTGTTCTACAGTGGATCTATTTCCTGGTGCAGAATGAACTGAAGCAGAATAAAATCAGTTTATTACCACCTGGCCTCTACACAACAAAATGTAATATCATATGCTTCTGTGACTATCCTAAGTGCAAATTGTTATTCAAGAGCTGCGACTCACTCTAAAATCTCTAGGCAGGGGGATAAATTATTTACGGGGGCTACAGCAGATGGCATGGTGAGTTAAAGATGAATTGTACTCTAAAAAGTGCCTCAACTTCCTCACAAGATTTGTTCGTTTGGTGCACCCACAGCAATCTCAACTGTCAGGCTCCAATCTTCTTGTTTGAAGATATTGTTTGAATAAGGTATTTCTACCACATGTATTCCTTCAGAATCAACATGTCTGAAAGGTACCTGTAACCCATACCTGTGGATTTAATTCTCAATTACACTTTTGACAATGTTGAGGAAAAAGAACATTTAGAGACGTAGAGACAAAAATTTAGTTCCAAACTTCTTTTGTAGGAAATCTGCTGGCCTAGTGGACAACCCACTGCCTAACAATCTCTGAGTGGACAGAGGCATCTGATTTTATAATGTTGAATGATATCAACATCCACCCTTTATCTGGAATGGCTCAAGTTTCAGGCATGGTGGCAGGAAAGAAAAGTGCCCTTTATCAACCTTGTGGCTGCAGTCACCCAGCAATATTTTACACGATAATCATGAATGTAGGCTGTAGAATTGAATGGATAGGGGAAATACCCTGAAAGCAGAGATCTTTCTCTGCTACTTACAGCCCAATCCTAACCTATGCTAGAACAGGCAGGCTGACAGTCCTGTGCCGTATCTAGCACAGGTTAGGAGGCGGCTATGGTGCAAGTCAGAGTAAGGGAATATTTATCTCCTTTACTCCGTGCCATGCACCATGCACGGAGCTCCATGTCATGCTCCGTGTCACCCCATGGGATCTGTGCCAGTGAAATCGCTGGCATAAATCCAAGCAGCCTGGTGTAATATGAAGTTGGCTGGGGGGGGGGGTTAGGATCCGGCCTAAAGTGCCGATTCCGTCCCATCCAGGCCTGGTCCACCCACTGGCCTCCCCATCCCAAAACCACTCCCATTCCACCCTCCTGCCATCCTCTCCAACCCTCCGCAAACATACCCGCCTCCGGTTCAGACCTGGCACAGGAAGGCCAGCACACATCCTCGCACTGGCCTAACTGATTCCCAAGGTGGTGCAAACATGCTTTATGGCTTGTTGCCGACACCTGGAAGGCAGCGCAACTGAGTTAAGCCAGCTTAACTGCTGGTTTGGACTACGCTCTTGAATTTAGGACTGAATATAAAGTACTTTCTGTTAATTTTCAACATTGGGATAGGTGTAAGGTTCTGCAGAGGCCTCCTTGTGAATGTTTTTTATTTGTTATCTCCAAATACTACAGCATTCTATCACACGGAAACAGTTTTAAAAAGAAATGCAAGAGCATAAAGCTTGTTGCTGTTTAAAAGCATTACCTATTCTGCTAATGAGAGAACAATAAAGAAATGCTAAGCCATTCCCTTCGGCTAAACTCGTATAAAGAGGCACCTTTAAAAAGCTGAAATATCCAGATGCTGCTGTGTGGGTAATTGCTAAATTGTTAAAACAATAAAAGACTATAAATTCAACTGAAGACCATCACTGAGAAAGTCTGAAAGGTTTACTCCCATCTGTAAACTGATAGGGCAACAGGTATGCATGAAAAATTCTTCTGTGAACCAGTAAAGATCGGCAGGATGTGACTGAGTTTCTGAAAACATTAGGACTCGGGCATTTTCCCCCCATTGCTTTATTTGTTCTCCTTACTTGTTAACCTGGGAAAATTGCTCACAACAGATCTAAATCACAGGAGACAGTCTCAATTTGTTCTCTATTACTTCGTAGCTACAATTTGTTTACAGGTGTTAACACTGTACAGCTTTGTAAAGAATGTTTTCTTTTTCAGACTTTGGAAACCTCACAAAACTGAAGCTTTCATCACAAGAAATCTAATTTTGAGGAGCTTGGTCCTTGTCTCCTTAAAAAGTGCAGGTGTGACCAAAGGGCTTTCAAGAGGTTCAAGACAATGAATCACAATAGAATTAAAAGTGTGTAAGTGTGTGGTTGTACAACAGAGGCCTACTTTCTGTCTTTCCACCTAGGAATATGGACATGACTGAGAAAGACAGTCAATAAACCAGGAGCTGGAAGGTGTGGTATTGTTGCAAAAGGAGATAACAGAAAGACTTTGATTCAGCCCAGAGTGGCTCAGTCTTAACACAGAGCAAGGAATCGAAAATACACACATGCTTGGGCTGTGAAAACCAGGAATTTGTATAAGGGTCTTCAATATCAAAATGGTAAATCCTGGTGTCTCAGGGAATATAGACAATGGGATGAAAAAGAGAACCTTGGTGTCATTAGCGCCAAGTTCCCCCTCTTTTTAGAATGACAATCTTTTGGGACCCATTGGAAGTAGTCATGTTGCATCCATTCCCTGGGTGGGCCAGGAAGTGGGGCTTCTGACGAGTCGGTACGGGTGGCAGCTGACTTACCCCAACGTGGAAAGAGATGAGGAGCCAGGAAAGTGGATCCACAGAAACTGTTTAATTGGGTTGTGGCTTTTACATTCATCGGGGTCTTGTTGCTTCACAAGAACCCCAGGTATTAGTCTGTAGTAGCGCCTCAGTCTTTGCATAAGGGAACACAGGGGATTCTCTCTCCTTTGAGGTTTCCTTTAGCTGAGGTTTCCAGGGCTGGTGGGCCCCTGCCCCCCAAGAAATGTTGTCAGGTGAGAGCAGCTGGACTTCAGGGTCTGGTCTGCTGCCTTGGCTGGAGATGTGGCTGATGGTTGCTGATGGCAGGCCTAGCTGGCCCAAGGAACTGGTTGCAGTTCCCCTCAGGATGGGGCAGCAATTGTTAATGGCCAGGGTAATAGCTGGTCACAGGTTCCCCAGGCCCACCTCAGGTTGTCAGCCTGGCAGGGGACTCCCAGGGATTCCCCTGGCAAGCCCAGCTTCTGGGGTCTTCCCTCTTCCTTGGGACCAGCTATGCCCAAGGATCCTTGAAGGGTCACGACCCTGCAGTCTAGGGGACAGTCACCCCAATTAGGAATATTTCCAACCCCTTCAGGGCCAGGTAAAGATTTAGGGACGGAACCAGGGTTGCTTCCCCTTGCTGTCCTCCCAAAGCCAGAGCCCAAGGAGGAGTGACCTCTTGCTACAGCTGCTGGGCTCCTTATGAGCCCAGCAGCTGGCCCAGCCGACTCCACCCCTTCCAGCCATGTGAACCCAGACCCTACTCCAAGGGAGACCCCTTGCATGGGGCTGGATCCTGGTCATACTCACTCAACTACCCTGCTCTTGAAGAGACCCCTGCTCCTGAGGAAACCCATGGTGCCCAGGCTGGGCCCAGGCAAAATGTCGTTAGCCTGAAAGTGATGTCAATAGCCTGGAAGTGACATCACCAATTTAGGTTTCACACCTAGGGCACTACAGCACGCTTGTTCTGTTATTTTGCATAGTTGAGAATTCAAACATTCCAGCTTGGAAGCCAAAACAAAATGCAGACTAGGATCCTCCAGCCCTTGGATCAACTCCAACCCTCCCCCCCTTCCCACATATCCAGGGCAAAGCACCATCCTTTCTCCCACCTGTAGCCTGCCCAGCCCAGCCCAGCCCAGCAATTCTCTACCCCAGTGTTTCTCAAACTGTGGGTTGGGACCCACTAGCGAGTTGCAAACCAATTTCAGGTTGGTACCCATTCATTTCAATATTTTAATTTTTAATATTTTAGACTTGATGCTACCATGCTACGTGACTGTATTTGGGGAAATGTTACAGATCTATACTTTTAACAGGCTACCATGTATATGCATTGAACAATGATAGTCAAAGGGGCTTACACCTGGGTATGTGTGGGTAGGATTGCAGCCTACGGTTCTTAAAAATTTTCCTGCTTGATGATGCTACTTCTGGTCATGACAATACTTCAGGTGGGTCCTGACAGATTCTCATTCTAAAAAGTGAGTCCTGATGTTAGAATTGTGAGAACCACTGCTCTATCCTATATTTTCAGCTCCCTATTTTCAATGACAGCTGTGCTAGATGCTATGTTACCCACCTGAAATTGGCTTGCAGTTCACCCAGTGGGTCCTGATTCACAGTTTGAGGAACACTGGTGTACAGAATAGGACCGTAAAGATAAATGACTTAGGAGGTTGGTACATTAATTATATACATTAATTGGGGAGGCACTAAATGGTGAAGGTACTGCGAGGAGTTTCTCAATAGCTCTTAGGTCCTCTTGATTGGATTGGCAGCCATATCTCTGATCATATCTAGCCAGTAAAGCTCTTTGTTCTACTCTCCTGTTCAGGGTGGCCAAGGTACCCACCCTACCACTGTGGGTATTTTTGAGTGAAGACTGACCCTATGGATGCTTTCTTTACATACCTTCAAAACTGAGTCTATTTGGTCTTTGTGATTGGTTATTTGCATAGTAGGGAATTTGGCAATGTAACCAAGAGATTATGACAGTATTTCATAAGAAGGTGAAGTTATGGAAACATATTTTTGACAAGAAACTGAAATATATAAGAAAGTAAGCAATAAATATAAATAACTACTAAGGAAAGACGAATTTTAAAAAAAACAGAGTGAACATTCTTATTTGACTGCAGGAGGAAAGTAATTCAGACAATTACTAATTCATAAACTAGTTGGCATGTGGGCCTGGCACTTTCATGTTTTTACAGTTTCAGCATGATCTAAAAACAATTAAGAATTAATTTTATACTTCCAAAAGTCAAATGACATTTTAAAAATTCAATGTTAATAGCACTGGGAATGAGCAAAAACAGTATGTAAGTCCAATTTACTTGTGGTATATTAGAGTGATTCAACATCATGCAAAACTAAATGTTAATACCAATTTTATTTCTTTGGGAGATACATACGCAGAGCTTTATTTAAATATTGTGGAAAAGATTTAGGAGGCAAAATGCATAATTCAGAATACAATTATTAATTTCTAAAATAAATACTGCTGTAAATCAACACCTGAACTGTTTTCGGCTAGACTTTAGGCTTCTGAGCTCCTATTTCAATCACGTTTCTATGGTGGTAAACCATTCATGAATAAGTTATAGCAAAAAAGCATTAAAACAGAAACTGTTAACGATTATTGTTAACTACACTGTCATGCAATTACCATTAACTTCTCAATATTTAATATGTCATGTATGCATATTGCCTGTTTGAATAATCCTTGAATGTTGTTATATTAAACCATACTATTTATGGAAATTTGAATTAACATGTATTAAGACAGCTTTATATACACTATATCACTGTTTTTCAAATGAGTATTTGGTAGACTGAAAACAAACAGTGGGAGGGATCCATAAAGGTATTTTGGGTGCACCCAATTGTTTACATACACCCAATGGGATTGTTTCCATTTTTTCCTCTGAGAAGCAAATCCCTTATCACATGTTTTGAGCAGAATATTGCCATATTACAAATTACATTTGACATTCTCTCTGTTTAAAAAGCAGGCTTACCACACAGCAGGGCCCAGGGAGACTCTCTAAAGAGACAAGATCCATTTGGACACAATATAATTAGTTATGTGTTATGATAAATTAAAATAATTATATTAAAATGTGATATGTTACATTACAATAATTGTTTATTTTCACAATTTATACTGCACTTCCTCAAGGAGTTCAGGGCAGTGTACATGGTTCCTTCCCTTCTTTTGCCCTCACAACAACCCTGTGAGTTAGGTGTGGTTGAGAGAGTGTGACTGGCCCAAGGTCACCCAGGAAGCATCATGGCTGAGCAGGGATTTGAACCCAAGTCCAACACCACAACCACTACACGCCCTTGGCGCTCATTTGAATTGTTCTATGCATATTAGAGAATTTTTGTTTTATCTTCCCATGCCCAAAACAATTTTGAAACTTTTTTTGAAGTTAAAACATCTTTTATGTTTAAAAGGAGAAGTGCTTAACTACAGGAGAGATCTAACAGTCCTACAAAGAATGCCAAGACTATCTCTGAGAATGAAAGACGACCCCCATGAAATACAATGCATAAAACACATGTGCATCTCCAAATGCATAATTTCAACTCATTCCTCCCCCCCCCCATCCTAAAATCTAACATATGCAGTTACTACCTCCCTTCCTAGCTTGTCCCCACTTTCCAAAGGCCTTGGAATGGTTTGCCTTGCATTCTCTCTCCCCCTCCCCCCAATCCCAGCTGGATGCCAAACCTTGTTTTGATCATGCCACTTCACTGCCTCTCACTCCACATTTCTCCACTACGCCATGTTCTCTGACCTCTTTGCCAACATGTTCTGACACTTCTGATAAAACATATTTTCCTCCTTTCCAGAAACCACATACAATTCCCACATACAATACAGGGGATGTTTGGTCCAAGGTAACTTTATGAGAAAGATCTATTCAAGTTTGGAGAAGTCTGATTTCAGCTTGTGGTGAATTTCTTTAATTGTCATGTAATGATTTAGCACCCAATTCTATCCAACTCTGCTGTAGCCACGGTGCAGCCCCATGGTAAGGGAACACGTGTTCCCATACCTTCAGAAGGCCCCAGTGACTGCCCCTCCACCACAGGATACAGCGCACACCCGATTGGCACAACTGTATCAGCACTGGAAAATTGGATAGGATTAGGCTCTTAATTAATTGTACTTATTAATTGTAATGTAGTAATTTGATGTAATTAAAAAACGGATGGTGTGCTTTGACAATTTTAGTATCTTGTCATTGTGCCTTGAGTTGAAAAAGGATAAAAATCACAGCATAGGTAAACAATTTCAGTAAGGATTCTGTGAGAAAGTTCACAATTATTCCCCATATGCCAGTCTGAAAAGTGCACAAACAGGACAGTTCAATGGGAAAATGGACTGAAATTTTCTAAAATGTATATCATCCATAACAGTAATTCTGTCAAATTTCCAAGCAATATAGATTCAACGCAATTACTATCAAACATCCCCTTGTAACTTGAAAACTTTACAGGGGTTCAATTTCAGACTCAGTTACAGAATGTTCCAGGCTCCACCATACTATTAAGAAAGCAATTTTAGTACAATTTAAATAATCTTTCAAGTCACATATTTGTAGTTTTAGATATTTTAGCTCCAGGGGGCCTTCTCACCATAAGACAACAGCTGAACTAGTAGAATTTCATGCCAGAAGTCTCAATGAACCTTTATTTAACAGTATAAATAAATCAGATTTTCAGAAATGCTGCAAGGCACAAAATGTGTATCCAGTGGAGAAGACAAAGGAGAAAATGGTTTCAAGGCCTGTGAACAAATATTACATATTTATTTTAAGGGGAAAAAATAGAGTTCAGATTTGGCAAAGAAGTGCTAGAGCTGAAGAAAGGACCAGTCAGCCATTCATATCTACCACAGATACTCGTCTATAAGTTAACTCCACAGATAAGTCGAGGACAGGTTTTGAGCCAACAATCATGCAATTTTCTATGACTCTTAGATAAGTTGGGGGTTAAACGTAGGGGGGTGTCTGACTATAGCTTTGTTTGATTTTACCCGAGGCCAGGTCCTGAAAAAATAACCTACCACTAATGGTTACCTAAGAACTGTAGTCTCCAATTTATTAAAAATATAGTAAAAGATCTTAAGATACATTTTTATTCTTTTTTAAATTCTGGTTTTCACACCTTTTTGTAAACACTATCAGAGTAAGTGCACTGTAAACTACATACCAGTAAAACAGTGGTTCCCAACCTGGTACTCACGTACTCCCAGGGACACTCAACAGGACCTTTAGGGGTAATTGAAAAAGAATGAAATAATAGCAGAACATAAGAACATAAGAACATAAGAACAGCCCCACTGGATCAGGCCATAGGCCCATCTAGTCCAGCTTCCTGTATCTCACAGCGGCCCACCAAATGCCCCAAGCAGCACACCAGATAACAAGAGACCTCATCCTGGTGCCCTCCCTTGCATCTGGCATTCTGACATAACCCATTTCTAAAATCAGAAGGTTGCGCATACACATCATGGCTTGTACCCCATAATGGATTTTTCCTCCAGAAACTCGTCCAATCCCCTTTTAAAGGCGTCTAGGCTAGACGCCAGCACCACATCCTGTGGCAAGGAGTTCCACAGACCAACCACACGCTGAGTAAAGAAATATTTTCTTTTGTCTGTCCTAACCTGCCCAACACTCAATTTTAGTGGATGTCCCCTGGTTCTGGTATTATGTGAGAGTGTAAAGAGCATCTCCCTATCCACTCTGTCCATCCGCTGCGTAATTTTGTATGTCTCAATCATGTCCCCCCTCAGGCGTCTCTTTTCTAGGCTGAAGAGGCCCAAACGCCGTAGCCTTTCCTCATAAGGAAGGTGCCCCAGCCCCGTAATCATCTTAGTCGCTCTCTTTTGCACCTTTTCCATTTCCACTATGTCTTTTTTGAGATGCGGCGACCAGAACTGGAAACAATACTCCAGGTGTGGCCTTATCATAGATTTGTACAACGGCATTATAATACTAGCCGTTTTGTTCTCAATACCCTTCCTAATGATCCCAAGCATAGAATTGGCCTTCTTCACTGCTGCTGCACATTGGGTCGACACTTTCATCGACCTGTCCACCACCACCCCAAGATCTCTCTCCTGATCTGTCACAGACAGCTCAGAACCCATCAGCCTATATCTAAAGTTTTGATTTTTTGCCCCAATGTGCATGACTTTACACTTACTGACACTGAAGCGCATCTGCAATTTTGCTGCCCATTCTGCCAGTCTGGACAGATCCTTCTGGAGCTCCTCACAATCACTTCTGGTCTTCACCACTCTGAAAAGTTTGGTGTCGTCTGCAAACTTAGCCACTTCACTGCTCAACCCTGTCTCCAGGTCATTTATGAAGAGGTTGAAAAGCACTGGTCCCAGGACAGATCCTTGGGGCACAGCGCTTTTCACCTCTCTCCATTGTAAAAATTGCCCATTGACACCCACTCTCTGCTTCCTGGCCTCCAACCAGTTCTCAATCCACGAGAGGACCTGTCCTCTAATTCCCTGACTGTGGAGTTTTTGCAGTAGCCTTTGGTGAGGGACCGTGTCAAACGCCTTCTGAAAGTCCAGATATATAATGTCCACGGGTTCTCCCGCATCCACATGCCTGTTGACCTTTTCAAAGAATTCTATAAGGTTCGTTAGGCAAGACTTACCCTTACAGAAGCCATGCTGACTCTCCCTCAGCAAGGCCTGTTCATCTATGTGTTTTGAGATCCTATCTTTGATGAGGCATTCCACCATCTTACCCGGTATGGATGTTAGGCTGACCGGCCTATAGTTTCCCGGGTCCCCCCTCTTTCCCTTTTTAAAAATAGGCATGACATTTGCTATCCTCCAATCTTCTGGCACCATGGCCGTTTTGAGGGACAAGTTGCATACCTTAGTCAAGAGGTCTGCAACTTCATTCTTCAATTCCTTAATAACTCTTGGGTGGATGCCATCAGGGCCCGGTGACTTATTGATTTTTAATTTATCAATGAGGTCTGAAACATCTTCTCTTTTAACCTCTATCTGACTTAACTCCTCAGTCAGGTGGGGCTGTTCGGGCAGCGGTATCTGCCCGAGGTCTTCTGCCGTGAAGACAGATGCAAAGAACTCATTTAATTTCTCTGCCATCTCTAAGTCTCCTTTTATCTCCCCTTTCCCTCCCTCACCATCCAGAGGGCCAACTGCTTCTCTGGCGGGTTTCCTGCTTCTAACATATTTGAAGAAGCTTTTATTATTCCCCTTAATGTTGCTGGCCATGCGTTCCTCATAGTCTCGCTTGGCCTCCAGTATCACCTTCTTACATTTCTTTTGCCACAGTTTATGTTCCTTTTTATTCTCCTCATTAGGACAAGACTTCCATTTACGGAAGGAAGCTTCCTTGCCCTTCACAGCCTCCTAACTTGGCTGGTTAGCCATGCAGACACCCTCCTGGATTTAGTGGAACCCTTCTTTCTTTGCGGTATACACCTCTGCTGGGCCTCTATTACTGTTGTTTTAAGCAGCCTCCATGCACTCTGGAGAGACTGGACTCTTTTTACCCTCCCTTTCAACCTCCTTCTAACCAGCCTCCTCATTTGAGGGAAGTCCGCCCGTCGGAAGTCAAGGGTTTTTGTTAGAGATTTGCCTGGTATTCTTCCCCCAACGTGCTCCAGAAAAAGGCAGAAAAAGGCAGGTCGTGCTCCAGAATGCCTTGCAAGGCAGGAATACCTTGCAAGGACCAGCAAGGCAGGAAGGGAGGTAGCTAGTTGGCTGTGAAAGCCCCACCAACAGCTAGTTTTTGGTCATCAATTCATCCATGAACCAGTGATTGAAAACCAGCACAGCAAAAAAGCTGAAATATAATATTGAAAGTGATCAATCACCCAGAATTTCTCAGCACACTTCTGGTGCAAAACAGTGCAAAGGCAGAGTCTTCAGTTCTTCAAACAGATGAAAAGAGAAAATATGTGATGAATACATGAAGTCTGGGCTTTCATATGGAGGAGATGAAGACTTGATTATTAATTACAAGCATTTTGCTAATATGAATGGTACAATTTATGGAAATAGGCTGCCAAGGGATATGCAAGTGAAAAAGGTTGGGAACCACTGCAGGAGATCCATGAATCAAATCCACCTTTAAGATGGACATGAGGAGAACCATGAATCAAATCCACCTTTAAGGTGTCTGGTGTGTTAAGCCAGAAGCTCAACATACAACCCATAACATATAACTGAGAGTGTGCAATTCAATTCACAGCAGAGAGATGAGATATTTGCAACCCTTTTTACTCAGAAGTAGACCCACTGCTTTCCATGGGCGTTATTCTGAAGTCATGGTGCACTGAATTGTAGCTTGGGAAGGAGGGTCACATCCTGGTGTTTCCAAAAACAGACCTGCTTTGCAAGCATTTGTCAAGCAGAACCAGGCTGCAGCAGAAGGAAGGAGAATAAAAGGTAAACTTTGGCTGGAATGTCCCTGGAAAGTAACTATAGCAACTAAGGAGGTGCCTGCCTGAGCTGAACAACAGCTCAGTTGAGAAAGGAAACTGTTCAGAGTTGAAAGGCTCTGCCTCTGATTGACCCGGAGATCAGAGGAAGTGAGAATTGGAGCTTACGTGATATACTTATACGTATATCACGTATATACGTGACTTATATACGTGACTTATATACGTATACGTGATATATGTGAGAATCTACGTTATGTAATAATGATTTGTTGCTATTATTAAACCATTCAATTTTTTGACAAGTCAAACCATTCAACTTTAGGTTTGTACCAGTTAACTATGGCTGTTATTAGGATGGTTACTGATTCAGGCCAATAAAGAATAGCCAACCGGAACCTACTTTATTATTATTAACATCATGGTGAAAGTAGTGTTTAATTTCTTATGACTAAGACTCAATCTTCACACCATATTTCATACTCAGATACAATAATCACGTACAAAACACAGGTATGAAGACAGAAGGAAAAGTACATTAAAAGATGGTGGATCGGACTACAGCAGCCATCAGAGGGAAGCAGGGATAGAAAACATTACTTGCATAAGCACCAAGACATTCACATTGGTCAGGATACAACTCATAGCCCATGGCAAGTACATGTGCTCCTTTTTCACTCCAAAGTAGTTGGGGAACAAATCCATAAATATATTAAAATAATGAAAGTGTGCATTTTCATGATAAAGCAGTTCTCAGTTTATGGAGGTGTTATGAACTTTGCAACAAGGTTATGTATGTGAAGTGCTTTGAGCATTCTAAAGTGCTATATAAATACTAAATTTTATCATTATTATTACTACTAGCTAGTATCTACAAATGTAGTTTAGAGAAGATATTATTCCAACATATATTTTAATTGTCTATAAAGAAACAAGAAAGTAAAGTCTGTAAAGTCAGAGACCTCCCAAGAAAGGCATATTACAAACATTTGCACTCTCGCCACCATAGCCACTTAAGGTTTCAAATTAATTGTTTTGATACAGTGTGAATATATTCCAGACATTTTGAGTCATCTGGTCCCAATTAGATAAAAACTGTGAAAGGTATAGTTCTCAAATCAGCAGGAAGACTAAAGAAAAAAAAAATCCAACACGATTCAGGAAATTAAATATTGTGGCGTGAGGGGTTATCAGCTACAGGTTGAGTCCCAGTATCCACGAGGGTCCCGTTCCCAGAACTCATGTGGATGGCAAAAATTGCGTTAAAGCAAATCCATTTAAAAACAATGTTCCATTGCTAGGTGATTTAAAAACAGCCTTGCTGACCTTTGTAATGCATGACAGAGGAATCAGGCACACAATCAGTCTCTCAGAAACTGATCAGTGCTTAGAAAGGCTTCACTTGGAGGCAGTAACCCTTCCCTCACTGGGAGCCACGGGGGGGGGGGGAATGGAGGAGGTGATAATCACTTCCACTTAGCATTCTTTCACATGCTCAGGGGGAAGGGAGAGATCACTTGCCTCAAAGTGAAGCTGTTCTAAGGGCCTAGAGAGAGAATGACTGATGCTGCTGGCTGCCCTCTCCCACATTAACAAGGCTATTGTTGAAACGTCTTTTTTCCTAAAATTTCAAGGGCCCTCCTCATCACATTGAGATAAAACCTCAAAAAAAAATCTGTGGATAATTAGGTTGTACCTGTGTTTGAATCCACAGAGAGAAAACCACAGTGATGCTCAGATGGTTGCAACAAAATCATGTGTACAGAAGTACACATTTTTCTAACTTAATCAATAACCTATGTCAGACTGAAGAAGCACTGCTAATAATAAATATGTAAAACCCTACAAAATCTTGAGCCTTTGAATATACAGTGTGTGAAACCTAATTAGTAATAGCAATGAAAGAAAGAAAAAATGTATGCTATAAATATGTTGGTAATCACATTATCAAGTTTGTCTAAAGTACTACAAGGGAATTTTAATTCAAGCAAACTTCTTATAAGGCATTGTACATGACTTCTCAACCTTTGAGGCATTTCATTTCATCTCACACTAACTGAGATGGATGTCTACTCTGAAGTAAGTCCTATCATGTTCAGTGAAGTTTACTTTCAGGAAAGTGTGTACAGAATTGCAGCTTAAGCCTAGTTCCTTATACAAACTCAGTATCACTTTGGGAATTGCAGTGCATTGACTCAAGGGGAACTCATATTACTTTCTTGACTTTTCTCATGGTGTGCTTTTGGATAAAGAGATACTTTGAATTTCTAGTAGAATGCCATCTATTACAAGATTAGAATAATAATTCTTCTAGGACACTGTCTGTATACACCTGACAGTGAAAACAATAACCTGTCAAATCACTCTGAGGCAGAGGACTATACAACAAAAGCTCTCACATGCTGTAAATACATTTCCATCACTGACATGCTTTCATCCTTGGGACACATTTTAAGAGAAATATTTCAACGTTTTGAAGGCATCATACCAGGCTGGCATTCACAGGGAGAAACCCTCTCCATGTTCAGCATGTGTTGCGATTATGGGGATTATGGGGAAGGTGAGGGCAGGGCTAAGTACAGCTAAGCATCATTGATGAGACAAATGGCTGAACAAAGCTAATAAAAAGCTTGAATATGACAATGGTAAAGAGTGAATAAGGCCTGGAATCAGTGGTACTGGAGACCCATACTAGATGTGAACCTAAATGCACAGCAAGAGTCAATGGGAGGTTTTTTGCTTGTTTGTTTTTTTGATTACACAGGCCCAACACACATTTTGCTTCCTTAAACGTTACACCAATTCCTGGGTATATTTGGGGTGCCGATTCAAAAAATAGCATCCGTTTTGCCCTATCACGTCTAGTTTTGGAGATATAATATAGCCTTATTAGTGAATGGTTCAAGCAGCTTTCTCATGAGGAAGCCATGGTGTAGGCTTCCTCATGAGGAAGCAGCTTGAACCATTCACTAAAGAGGCTATGCTGTATCTCCAAAACTAGACGTGATAGGGCAAAATGGATGCCATTTTTGGAATCAGCACCCCAAATTCATATCAAACCACCATAAAGTTTGAGAAAAACTTTTCTGACCCTCAGTTTTGTAGGCCTGTGTTTTTAATGTCTCGTCAGGGCTGTGGACACCAAAAACAGTGAAACCAAGGCAGGGAGCTTTAGTACTTAACCCCTGCCATGGTTTTGATCCTGTTTTCATCTGCCCCCCTCCCCATTTTCATTTTGAAAAAAATCTTTCACTGAAGGTTAATTAAAAGTTTTTTTAACTAAACAAATAGAACCGAGGCAGCTGGGGCCAAAAGCCCTGGCTTTCCTCTACCTTTGGCCTAATGTTTCACCTGGTTTGAACATAAGAACATAAGAACAGCCCCACTGGATCAGGCCATAGGCCCATCTAGTCCAGCTTCCTGTATCTCACAGCGGCCCACCAAATGCCCCAGGGAGCACACCAGATAACAAGAGACCTCATCCTGGTGCTCTCCCCTACATCTGGCATTCTGACTTAACCCATTCCTAAAATCAGGAGGTTGCGCATACACATCATGGCTTGTACCCCATAATGGATTTTTCCTCCAGAAACTCGTCCAATCCCCTTTTAAAGGCGTCTAGGCTAGACGCCAGCACCACATCCTGTGGCAAGGAGTTCCACAGACCGACCACGCGCTGAGTAAAGAAATATTTTCTTTTGTCTGTCCTAACCCGCCCAACACTCAATTTTAGTGGATGTCCCCTGGTTCTGGTATTATGTGAGAGTGTAAAGAGCATCTCCCTATCCACTCTGTCCATCCCCTGCATAATTTTGTATGTCTCAATCATGTCCCCCCTCAAGCGTCTCTTTTCTAGGCTGAAGAGGCCCAAACGCCGTAGCCTTTCCTCATAAGGAAGGTGCCCCAGCCCCGTAATCATCTTAGTCGCTCTCTTTTGCACCTTTTCCATTTCCACTATGTCTTTTTTGAGATGCGGCAACCAGAACTGGACACAATACTCCAGGTGTGGCCTTACCATCGATTTGTACAACGGCATTATAATACTAACCGTTTTGTTCTCAATACCCTTCCTAATGATCCCAAGCATAGAATTGGCCTTCTTCACTGCTGCCGCACATTGGGTCGACACTTTCATCGACCTGTCCACCACCACCCCAAGATCTCTCTCCTGATCTGTCACAGACAGCTCAGAACCCATCAGCCTATATCTAAAGTTTTGATTTTTTGCCCCAATGTGCATGACTTTACACTTACCGACATTGAAGCGCATCTGCCATTTTGCTGCCCATTCTGCCAGTCTGGAGAGATCCTTCTGGAGCTCCTCACAATCACTTCTGGTCTTTACCACTCGGAAAAGTTTGGTGTCGTCTGCAAACTTAGCCACTTCACTGCTCAACCCTGTCTCCAGGTCATTTATGAAGAGGTTGAAAAGCACCGGTCCCAGGACAGATCCTTGGGGCACACCGCTTTTCACCTCTCTCCATTGTGAAAATTGCCCATTGACACCCACTCTCTGCTTCCTGGCCTCCAACCAGTTCTCAATCCACGAGAGGACCTGTCCTCTAATTCCCTGACTGTGGAGTTTTTTCAGTAGCCTTTGGTGAGGGACCGTGTCAAATGCCTTCTGAAAGTCCAGATATATAATGTCCACGGGTTCTCCCGCATCCACATGCCTGTTGACCTTTTCAAAGAATTCTATAAGGTTTGTGAGGCAAGACTTACCCTTACAGAAGCCATGCTGACTCTCCCTCAGCAAGGCCTGTTCGTCTATGTGTTTTGAGATCCTATCTTTGATGAGGCATTCCACCATCTTACCCGGTATAGATGTTAGGCTGAACCTTTCTAGCACACTGTTTGAGCATCTTCTTCTCCAACTGCCTCGTAGACAAAGAACCTAACGTTCAGTCAGCTCACTGACTGACAGCCCAATCCTATCCAACTTTCCAGCATCGGTGCAGCTGCAATGCAGACAAAGGCAAAGGAATAAATGTTCCTTTACCTTGTGGAGGCCTCCATAACTACCTTCTCACCACAGGATGCAGTGTACATCACATTGGCACAGCTTCACCAGAGTTGGAAAGTTGGATAGGATAGAAGGTTTTCAATCCTACAGTTGAAATCTGGCAGGTAAAAGAAACAGGGTCATACATCGCAGGGTCATACAAATTTGTCCAGGTTTGACACTGGAAGCATCAGGTGTTTCCTGGGACTCACCTGCAGGTGCCAAGTAACAGAATGAGTAAGTGGAGTTGAAAGAGCACCAAGAGATGTCGGGTAGAGTTGATGTTTCATTTGCCACTTGTATTTGAACATAAGAACATAAGAACAGCCCCATTGGATCAGGCCATAGGCCCATCTAGTCCAGCTTCCTGTATCTCACAGCGGCCCACCAAATGCCCCAGGGAGCACACCAGATAACAAGAGACCTTCTTCTGGTGCCCTCCCTTGCATCTGGCATTCTGACATAGCCCATTTCTAAAATCAGGAGGTTGCATATGCACATCATGGCTTGTAACCTGTAATGGATTTTTCCTCCAGAAACTTGTCCAATCCCCTTTTAAAGGCATCCAGGCCAGATGCCATCACCACAACTTTTGGACCAGGCTTTCCACCCCCACTATGCCTTTTACTAGTTGATCAGTGACTTGCTTTACCTCTATGCATCTTTCTCTTCATTGTTTTTACTTTTCAGCCTCTAAGATGAACATACTTCACTTTTACAGTTAGCCTGCTTGGTATCAGCTCACTTGAGAGGGAGTGGGTTGCCACATCTACCAGATGTTCCATCTTCTGCTACTGGTTGGCTGCCTCTACCCCCACCTCCAGGATCTGGGGGTTTTCTGATAACCTGAGAGTGAGATTTTCCCAAGGCAGCCTCCTTTTTGTCTAGGCTTTCTAACTTTGGAAACCACCTTTCTCCAATTCCAGCTTACTCAGTAAAACTGGTGAAGCAGGGAGATGGGTGCCATGGCTAACCATCAAGTGCTGGGCCCCTTTTGCCCTCCATCTGCCCTTACTGGCATGTTCTTGAAACTGAAACTGTGAGAGGGCAAAGTACTAAAGCCCCCATCTCCCTTGCACACTATTAATTTTTTAAAAACCTGCTACCCATCATGCCTCATTGTGTGTTTAGTCCCATGTCTAGTTCAGCCCACGTGTACTTCATGCTCCGGTAACTTGCGACTATTCCAAAAGGAAAAAAGGATTTTCTGTATTTATCTCACACAGACAGCCACAGACAGCTTTACCCTTTCCCTATTTCCCCACAGTACCTCCCTCATTAGCTGTTCCATGTATGCATTTTTACTCTAGGCTATCCTCCACCTCACAGCCTTTCACAGTGACAAACTCTCTTTCTCTCCTGCACACAAAAAGAAATATTTTTTGGCCTCGCATCCAGGGCAATTTAAACCAGTCTAGCACTGATGTCACATACAAGTCAAATGCTGGCTTCTGGAACAGCAACAAGAATAAACTACAGAAGCTGCAAGCCTCTTTGGCAAACAGTGATGTGGACAATTGTTGTGGCATATGCCATTACACAAACTCAATGTGTTTTGCATCAATATTACAAAACAAAATACTTGAACAAATTCTTCATCAAGTAGTCTAAATGAGAAGTGTCATACCTTTGGATATCTCCTTCCCATCTGCTTTGTTGGATCTTTGGTTGGATCATATGGATTTACCCCTTGATATATTTTTAGCTCCTTGGCTTCTCTGAGAGCTCTCTGAGAAGGTCCTTCAATTCCATCTTCTCTTTCACACCTATGACCCACTGTAAAACAGAAGTGGTTTGTCATCACCTTTTTCACAGAAATTCAACACACATCAAATCCACATCTAAGGGTCATTGTTATGGTTCCTATTGATCTCTTTGGGCCATGTTGCTGGGCGGAGTATTAAACCTGAAGGGCACAAACATTGCTACAGTAGTGATTTATTTGTTTAAAATATTCATATCCTGCTTTTTCTTTCCACAAAGACCCAAATAATTTTCCATGTGAAAAAAAATTCTCCACAATGAAAACTAACTTGTCAAGCAGAAAGCTAAGCTACAACCTATCTTCCCAACACACTAATTTTCTATGAAGAGAACTGCTGTATATAGAAGAATATTCAATTATGTAAACTTCCACATGTAGTCTGAAATTGTACACACCAAATCTAATTGAAGTCTGAACACTGAGTTATGTGCACACCAATTTAAACACCTAGAATATAAAACTGTTTTTGACTCTTCATGAAAGGCATAGCTTTTAGTTATGCAAAATTATATATGAAAGGACCAAACCACAACTATCAAAAAATAAGTATTACAGTCTGATCCTAAACGGGTCTCTTTGGAAGTAAGACACACTTTCAATGAGACTGCCTTGAAAAATATGCTTAGGACAGGATCCTAATCACATTTCAGTGCAGGTACTGTTTATTTTTATAGTAAGTCATTTCTATTAGACTACTGGAAGGTGAGTAAAATGAGAGTAATTCAGTAGATAGGCTGGAGGATCCATAAAATAAAAATATCAATGTTCCATTGCCAAACCTGCAGATATATTTCATAAGAACACTCAGAGGAAAAGAAATGAGAATGATCTGGATCTATAAACTTGACATATGAAATGACTTATTGTGCACCTCATTTTCCAGTCAGACAGTAGCAGAAAATGTAGCCTGGTAGTATAGACAGCATTTGGTTTTCCTGTTTTGATTTTTCAAACACGCACACAATTAACCTTCCAGTAAATGTTTCCCAGCTGCTGAATTCAATTTAGGCATTTAATTTGCTAATATAAAAATGTCAGTCTCTCAAAAAGATATGCATATTTTACTTTGAACAGATTCGCATTTCCCTTAACGTTAACCTCTTGTATCCTTAGAACTGTGTAACAAAATGTTTTCAAAATATGAAGAGCTCGGAAGAATCAACCCAACCTGCCAACAGAGGTATCCCCATACAGCATAACCATTCCCTATCCCATTCCCATCCCACTCCCCAGCAGACACACATATGCAATTCAATGTTCCAGGCCATTATGGGGAATGAAGAATTTGTGCATGTCTCCAATACCTACTTCCAACCTCCCTCTTTTGAGGAGGTCATGCTGATCTTCGCATTTTGGAAATGTAACATTGACTAAATATTTTAAGATTCAACACACAGAATAATTTTGAATTTTCAACCATTTGTACAATATCTCAGATGCCACACTTGCCTCCCAGTTTTGACTTACTGTGTATAAAGGAGAACTTTACCTTGAGTCACAGGAATTTGAGTGTTGCTTCCAGACTCTAAACTTTGTAAGGTGGCTTGAAGACCTGTAACCTGTGCAATGGACAGAGAAGAAAAAAAAAGAACATTTTAAGAATTTCACTTCTACCAAGAGAATAAAATATTTTAAGCCTAAAAGGATAGGTTGCTTACAAGCAGTAATCTATGGAGTCAAACCAATAGGGAATTGTGTGCATGCAGAGACTTACTTGAGAGCTTTTGTCACAAAACTATTTGCCCAAATAGGTGCAGACCATTCTTCCCTCCTCAGTTCCATATTGACAACCCACAACAAAACAAGAAATAGAAAATTGACAGATGCTGGAGTGGGGAGCAGAGTGAATTGTATAACTGAACAGGAGACCACTCAGAGTAAACCAATTACATGTAAGCAATCTATTCTTCTTGGTGATCTCTGTGCATGTAATCTGATGGGAAACTAGCTAACTCTTTCACCTAAGGAAGGTGCAGCACAACTAGTTGAACAAATGTTGCAGATGCCTCTGCAAAAAGCAGTGTCATTAGGACAAAGGTGCAGTGATGGATGAAAGTTGGCAGTTGAGCCCACAAAGTGATCTGTCCAACGTCAGGGTTAGTAATGCCTCTAATAAATGCTGCCAAAGCTGCCATTGTGTGCTTGCCACTGCCTATGCTCACAAACCGCTCAGGATCCTGCTAGTGGTGCATCAAGCACTCCTGCGCCATTCACTACCTAGGAACTACTGTGCCAACCAGCCACTCTCTTCCTTCTCAACCTTTCTCTGCTTCTTCTACATATAACTATTATGTATGTATACATGTGTTATACAAAATTACTATATATGCAATAATTATTTTCATATCAGTAAACTTCGTCATCTCATATCATTAGGTTGTTGGCATCCTTCAGTCTCGGAAGACTATGGTATCGCTCTCTGAATGGTGGTTCTGGAACAGAGTGTCCTCTCCAGTGCGCCAAGCCTGGGTAAAGTAGTTATGGAGGATAGACCGTTACCCATGCAGCAAATCCCCCCTCTCCACATCGCTGAAATGGTCCAATGGAAAGGCAGAGGCCAATACGGTTGGTTCCAGCGGCGTTGCAGGAGTTGCCAGAACATGACTGTGTTCAGCCATGAACTGCCTCAGGGACTCCGGCTCCAGATTTTGCCTCGAGGTTGACTCCTGAAGCCTTTTCCATAACTGGATGTAGCCACAAGGCAGTGGAGGTTTGGGATCAGAGTTTTCCTTCTCTCAGATGAGCGGCCTTCCCAGGCTGACGAGTCCCACCTACCCAGTGGCTGTTTAGTCGCCTCTTATGACTACAGCCAAACTGACCCCTGGGGGCTGGGGGATAAGAATAGGCCCTCATATCATTAAACATTTCATATATATATTAAATGTAAAAAAGGACTAAATTTGTTTATTTATAGACTGATTTTCTCCTCCAGCAGGAGGGGTTTAAGGAAGCTCACAATTATAATGACTAGTTTTAACACTGATTTTCACTTTGAAGAGAATTCTACCAAAAGATGTCGTATCACAAAACCTCTCAGCGCGTTAAAAACCTCGTAGTTTTTAAAGGAGCCATTTCTTATCCCAGGAGCACTTTTTGAAAAGTCAAACATTAGTGCCTCTAGTGCTTTGTCCTTTTAGGATATTGTCACTGACCACCTGGTATTGCCAAAGAAAAATGAATCACCAACAACCATTTTCTTCCTATGAGCAAAACACAATTGGATTTCCCACTGAGGTAACATTGTATCCTGACTATGTTTCATTTCTCCACTCCAGTTAGTTTCTCTGCCTCAGCCACACCACTTCTTTCTGCTAAAAAATCATTATAAAGGTCTCCTAGTTGCTCTCCTTTCAAACACAATGTAAATGGTTGGCCCAAAGTAATCTATACAAAGAGGGAGTAGTTCCGATTTTGGAACTTTAAACCTCATGGAATTCTACACACACTTACTTGGGAGTAAGTCCACTGAAATCAACAGCACCTCTTTCCAAGATGACATGCACAGGACTCTACAGTAAATGTGCTGGGGTATGTGCATGTATTTCTGTTTGCAGGACATGCAGTGATATATCACAGAATAATGACACTAACTTCTACTGGCAAATCCAATTATGTAATAAGAACATAAGAACAGCCCCGCTGGATCAGGCCATAGGCCTATATAGTCCAGCTTCCTGTATCTCACAGCGGCCCACCAAATGCCCCAGGGAGCACACCAGATAACAAGAGACCTGCATACTGGTGCATTCCCTTGCATCCGGTGTTCTGACATAGCCCATTTCTAAAGATGACATGAATGAATCTTGGGATTCATTTGTAAACACCATAAAGTTAGTCCTCTAAACAAAACAAAAAAATCTTTTTCATGTTTCTTAATGAGGGTTGGACCTGAGTACCTGCCAATAGAGATTTAACAAGATCTATTTGCAAACAGACAGCCACAGCTTTCTTCACATGTCAGAATGACTCTTCCCTAAAGTCACAGTTTCATTATACAGGTACTTGCAAACAGATGACTGTACTATGAGAAATAATGAAGTTGTGCCTATTTCACCCAAGGAAAATTTCAAGATTTCAGTTAACTTTTAGAAATGTTTGGATTTCACCCGAGTTGTACCCCTAAGCTTTTGGGGATGGCACAGAAGAGAAACTTTAAACAAACTTTACAATTAAGTACATACGGCAATGGTCTACATCGGGGTGCCCAAACCCCAGCCTGGGGGCCACTTGCAGCCCTCAGGGCCTCCCATTCCAGCCCGCAGGGAACCCCCAGTCCCCAGTGAGCCTCTGGCCCACTGAACACTTACTGGAGCCCACACTGGCCGGACGTAAGTGCTCTCAGAGTAAGGGTGACTGTTTGACCTCTTGCCTGAGCTGTGGGACGAATGCTCCCTCCATTGTTTGCTGTTTCATGTCTGTCATGCAGCAAGGGCAGTGAAGGAAAGGCCAACCTTTCTTTGTGCAAGGCCTTTTATAGGCAAGACTATCATTCATTCACATAAATTTTATCTCTAATATATTCATTTATGTATATTTATGCAAATTGTAAATTAATTCTTTTTTCCCCAGCCCCTGACACAGTGTCAGAGAGATGATTAGGTCCTCCTGCCAAAAAGTTTGGACACCCCTGGTCTTCATGAATATCTAGATCAAATGTTCAAGTTCTACCTGCCCAACAGCTCTATCTCTTTCCAAGCTTGTTAACATTTTCTCTCTTAGTAGAACCTGGTATTTTTCATTCAGCTGCCTTAACATTGGCTCATATGATGCATAATGTGTCTTCAGCCTACAGACAATAAAGGGATAAAGCATGATAGGAAGGGCAGTACACAAGAAAAGAAATATTTCTGTAGCATGTAAATCTACACTGTAAGAAAAAAAAAACCTCTGCTCCACTGCAGACACTTTACAGCACTTTACAATTCCACAACACCTTCTCATCTACAATTTTGTGTTCTGTAATTTTCCTAGTCATGAAAATATGTTTAAAGAATTGCATACACCAGCCTTTACTAATGTTTGCTTCCATCGTGCAGATAAACGTTATTTTACTGGCACAGATAATATACAATTTGAAAGCCAAGTTAATTACTAATTCAGAGATTAGAAACTCATACTGTAGTTGATATAAATTACAATGAAACTTGCATTTGAAATGTTCCAAAATATTAACTAGAAAGTCAGGGTTTCATCACAACCTTGTGCATATATATTTATATATAATTCATAAGAAAATGTTTAGCACACCTCATTTAACAACTTCAACAACGTTAAATGATATTTTCCTCCAACTTAAAAAAAAGTGATGACTTAGAGGAAATTAAGGGACCACTCCTATCCAACATTCAAGCACTGATGAAGTCATGCCAACAGGGTGTGCATTGCATCTGGCTGTGAGGGACCAGTCATGGAGGCCCTCCTCAAGGTAAGGTAATGTTTGTTGCCTTACTTTGGGGCTCCATTGTGGCAACAACGCTGAAAAGATGAATAGGATAGGGCCCTCAATGTAAAAAACAAATTATAAAAATCACAACATACACTTCACTAATGCCAGGTTCTATCACACCAGTGGTGTACCCAGGGTTTCTGGTACCCAGGGCAATGCCTGACATCATGACGTCACATAGTGCCACACATCAGCACGCTTGGAGTTGGAGCGTGATCACACGCTCAGTAGCTGGCAGGGTGATTTCATTCAATCAGCTGCTGATGGGGCACATAAGCTCCAATTGCTTCCCAATGGGGAAGCAGTTGCAGCATGTGCTTGGCAGTAGGTTGGGCAATTTCACCCAACTGATGCCTAGACAGCACAAGTTCTCCAACTGCTTCCCATCAAGGAAGCAGTTGGAGCACATGCTCTGACGCCCTGCCCCCCCCCCCCAATGGTGCCCATGGCATGAGCCATGTTACACCACAGGGGCAGTACACCTCGGTATCACACGAAAGCCAAGAGTCCATAAGGACCAAAACTATAAAGCCACCTGAATAGGCAGAAGCTGATTGGATTGCACCTTCAAGAAAGGCATCTAATCAGAGCCAATCTACACATTACACAATAGTAGGGTCGTGGACTGATCCACTTAAGGAAACATATTTGAATCCTTCAATAGGTAAGGAAACATATTTGAATCCTTCCCCATGAAAAAAATATTGATGTAGAAAATCAGAGAGAGGTCTGCCTAAACTGTTCTTCTTATGTACACATAAAATCTCAGTATGAGGTAAAAAAAAAGGGAGGAGCAGAGTCCCAGCATCCAGAATTTTTAGCTTGGCTATCATTACATTGGCATCCTTCAGTCTCGGAAGACTATGGTATCGCGCTCTGAAAAGTGGTTCTGGAACAGAGTGTCCTCTCCAGTGCACGAAGCCTGGGTAAAGTAGATATGGAGGAAAGACTGTTACCCATGCAGCAAATCCCCCCTCTCCACGTCACTGAAATGGTCCAATGGAAAGGCAGAGGCCAATACAGTTGGTTCCAGCGGTGTCGCAGGAGTTGCCAGAACGTGACTGTGTTCAGCCATGAACTGCCTCAGGGACTCCAGCTCCGGATTTTGCCTCAAGGTTGACTCCTGAAGCCTTTTCCATAACTGGATTTAGCCACAAGGCAGTGGAGGTTTGGGATCAGAGTTTTCCTTCTCTCAGATGAGCTGCTTTCCCAGGCTAACGAGTCCCATCTACCCGGTGGCTGTTTAGTCGCCTCTTACAACAAGTACAGCCAAAATGAGGGCCTATTCTTATCCCCAGCCCCGAGGGGAAAGCTTAGCTTTCAAAGCCAACCAAAATGTATACAGTTTTCCACATGGGTTTAGGACCTTCTTGATTACCACGTACCTTTTAATGTCATTAATTAGCCTGTTCTTTTCCTGGACCACTCGCTTATGGTGCATTTTATGGAAGTCGCGCTCCTTCTGGATTTTTAGCAGCATCCCCTTAGCCTTGCTGCATGAAAGGAAAAAGGAAATCATGAAATTTCTGCTCTTCTAGGAAAGGAAATAATCTAGAATGTGGATTAGATCAGTCCTGCAGCTGCATAGGCAGACTCCAACTTAAACCCAGAACTGAAGAATCTCCACAATCCCTGATGGCTGCCTGCCTTTCCTGCTGCTTAGAGTTATGTCACAAAGGAGAAGAAACCATGTCTTCTGCACAACCACCTGGAGATTTTGGCTCCCTGTATGCCATTTTCCAGGAAGTAAGCATCTGTACTCTGCCTTTTCCCAAGAGATGATAGGAACCCTCCACAAGGTTGGCTCCCCTTGGGGGTGTTCGAATCAGGATCAGTGCCAAAGTCAGTTTAAAGGTGCACAATTTTTTTCCCAAGCTCTGGCCCCTACATATTGTTCATAACTATTAGAGTGCTTTCAGGTGCTGCTTCATTGACAAATGATATCTTTGGAGACTTTAGAGAGGAAGATAAAGTGAGAGGGGTGAGAGGATGAAAGATGAGGCAGCTCTTTAACTGTGCATGCTGAAACTTTTGGCCAAAGCCATAGAGGTTGTTCAGCTGAGCACCAGAAATGAAGTACAGTCTGTTCTTGCATCCAAGCCTACAATGCTTCTTTCTGTTACTTGCCCTTCTGCCCTTGAGAGGAGAATTTAATGTTTTAATGCCAGATAAATAAAAGCACAGAGGGAGGTGCCTTAAAGTCAGGCCTTCAAAAACACTCAAATGAATGGCTTCTTATACACCAGTCACTGTTAATTGCTTTTAGTGGAATCCCGCCACAGTGGAAAGATGTTTGATGATGCTTTTCTTAAGGCCATGAAGCAATGCAAGAGAGCTGATCAAAATGTTTCTCCGGTCTATCGCGATTAAAAGTGACAAGCTACTCATGGTAAGACTGAGGCAGGAGATTGGACAAAGGAAGTGTTAGTGAGAAGAGTAAGATCTGCTGTGGTTTTGGTTATAATTCAGTGGCACAAACTGAAGCACCACTGACTCTTCTTAATGTAACTACTGTATTCCAAACAAGTGTTTTTCAATAATTTTCTCCCAACATTTTGTTATCTACTTTATCTACTGTTAACAGAGCCAGTCAGTTTAGATCTTAAATGGCAATTTAATTGAGCAGTAGATTTCAAAACGCTTAAACTTTTGCACAATGAGTTTGAGAGCTTCTCTCACTTGCAGCCATTGCCAAAAGAAGTATAAGTCACTTTGCAACTTTCATTATCACAGCACTTGGCACTAATGTCTCTTGTAATTTTTACAGGGAGAGAGCTGAGCTGTACTGTGACTGTGGGAGGGCAGCTCTAGAGCACTCAGCAGTGCCATCCTTGTCATCGCCAAGCTCCAGAGCAACTGAGGAGAAGCTGCACAGGGCTCTGATTTCAGCTGGGCAGCTTAACGGGAACAGTGCTTGGCATTTCAGCTATTTTAGATTATTTCTTTATTACACCTGCTGAGTTTGATTACTGTCACCAAGGCAGCAACTCTACTTACACACAGTGAGGACTAAGTTCCATTTAACTCAACAGGATATACTTTGGGGCAAAAAGGTTTTAAAGTGCATGGCAAATGAGTTACTCTTTGCACAAACTGACTTCTTCATCCTGTCTCTTCTGTTCCTATTCCTCTTTGGGCTGGGTTCTTCTAAGGCTGGTATTTTGGAACACATACCAACACCAAATGCCTTTCACCAATACATTTTGTTCTTGCCTTTGCACAGCTGCTGATTTGTAATCATTATGCTATATTCTGATTGACAGTATACTTGTGAATGCCGTTTAATGTGTTCTTGCTCCTGGGCTGCATTAGGACAATGGAGGCAACTAATTAACATCTGTGAAATCAAAGTTCACAAGGAAGTGCAATCCCAAAGGATTGCACTTGAGGAACATTAGGCACACAAAACTACTACTGCCTACTGCTTGCTCCCCCATAAATACATATTGGCTCACCCCCGGCAAGTTCATTTTGTGCCAGGAATAAACAAAGACAGATGCAGCAAACACTTTCAAGGACAAATGCTTCTCTAAGGGTAGCTGTGTACTGTCTCTGTCTAACATAATGAATTTTCCCCTCTCACAATAAACAGGTAAATTATTTAGTATTTCGTAAATTTTCCTATACTGTATGCACTCTCCAAAACAAATCAATAATGCTATGAAGTTTTCTGTTCCTACATATCAACTTATAGATCTAATATTGACACTAAGAGATAAAATAAGACTAAAAACTGAGGTGCAATTGTCTTGGTTTTGGAACAATGAGGAAGACAAGTCAGAAGTGTTCTTATGATGCTGCTTCAGCATCAGTCAAAAATGAAGGACTGGGTGTTCTATCCAGGCTTCACATCATACAGTTCCCCCATTTGAGTGCAGTGGCAGACTGCTGAAGAAAATTCTGCAAGATTCTGAGGTCATCTCTTTGTAAGCACAAAAATTTAGTACTTGTGGCTTCACAGAGACCACAAAGAAGAACTGGGAGATGCCCCATATGCATTTGTAGGGGGAAAGGAAGAACAGCAAATACTAACTTTTAAAAGATATGCTACCCACTCACTTTCAAACTATTTCAAATGAGCAGCCTAGAAACCTAAATAATCTCCAGACGGATTCCATTTCTGGCTATCTGATATCCTCCCTAAAAAATATCATGGGTCTGGAATTTCAGGTGGTGTCTTGGTCATCTTTGGAACCTGTTCTGCTCTGCAAGATAGATCCTAACAACATTCTTTTTTGAACCATAAATTTGATAAACTTTTTTTTTAATGCACATCATTTTTACATATTTTGTGGGTTCAATCCAATCACACAATGCAATCCTATGCAAACCTATGCACATCAGAAATGTCCCACTGTGTTCAATGGGATTTGCTCCCAAAAAGCGTTTATAAGATTGTATCCTTTGGTACTTTTAAATCATATTGACTCCAGTTAACTTCTTAAAGCTGTTTTTTCCGCATTAAATTTATGCATTTTGTAAATAAATAAGTTTGACAATTGAACACAAGCTTAATTCTCCCAGTGAAATTAATGGAACTTAACTGTGTTTAGTTTGGCAGGATCTAACTGCAAGCAAAAAACCTATTAACAGACCTGGCTGCAAGTTTATAGTTCTCCATTTCATTCTTTAAATACTTGTTTTCTCTCTCCAAATGTTGATTGCAGGTATACGCATCCGGTACAAATCCAACATCTTTAGGTTCAAGCACACCTCTCTGCAGCAGTTCATACCTAAAATTAAAAGCATGAATACTGTTTCATTTTTTTTCCTCCTGACCACAGGAATTAGGAAGGCCTACGAATGGAGCCTTTTACCCACAATACAATACCAATTATGCAATCCTATACATGCTTTACTCAGAAATAAGTCAATTAAGTTTGGGACTTACTTCCTAGTAAGGGGGTTTAGGATTATAGCTCCCACCAGTGTTCGAAAATGTCAAACACTGCAAGCAACCCTAAGCATTACAAGCTCCCTTTCCAAAATGCAGTTAAAATAATGCTCTCTCTCATTACTTTTGGTAGAATTCAAGACGAGGCGAGGAATACTGGGGAAAAGAGTTTTATAATGAAAAGGTGTTTGGAGTATTTTTGCTATAGGTATACATTTCTATGAAGGAGAGAAAAAAATAATAGCTTTATAAGACCAAATCCAACTAGAAAGGAAGCTCAAGCAGTAAATTTGTGCTGCTGTGTGGATTCATGCTGCATTTCTGAATGCAAACAATTACCAAGGAAGTTATTATTTCATTTAGCTTTGGAAAAGAGAAACAAGATCAATGAAAGCAGAAATGGGCATAAGGTAGATTAATTTATTCGACCCAGCAAAGTATTACCACTATTCTTAAGAAGACAACATACACAGGTTTATTTAGTACATATTAGTTATATGAGATCCCAAGTATACATTTTTTTTGCAAATGTAACTCATCTCTGTTTGCTACCCCATGGAATAAAACAAGCAAGTAGAAAATGGAAGACTGAAGCCAACAGTCATTAATATACAACATATAGGCAAGTAAACACATTCTGCTTTCTAACACAGCTTTGCAAATGCTCTTAAATGCAATCCTGAGGTTGCTGACAGAATCGGATCTTAGTAATCTTTCTATTAGGATTCTACTGCATTCAAGAGCTCAGGGAATTTTTTAAAAAGCATGTCATTCATTATATAGGCGATACAATTCACAGAAGTCCTCTAAAAGTTTATTTTAAAAAGCTGGAAGATGTCCCAGAATAAATAAAGTAGTTGGAAATAGTTTTATTAGCACCACTTGCAATGAGCTGATTGCCAGTTTCCATTTACCTAGCATGTTAAAGTTTTTCTTGAAGTGTTCATGAAAGATAAAACAATGCCAACTGCTCACATTTTCAGCACTCTTTAAAATGTGTTCCTAATAAGACTGGAACTTGAAAAGGGGTCCGAGATTCATCTTGGAGCATGAAATAATAACTTGCTATTAAACATGTTGTAATTGGTCTATGGTTCAGAAATGTAGCAGCTCCCAACATCCTTACTAAGTCACAGCAGAACAAATTCATACTTACAATGCAATACAAAACATACGTGAAGACTATTTGCGAAATATATGCTTACTTTGGTGAAAGTTTTGTTTGCTCCTGATCAAATAATCAATAGATATGGTTATGCTAAAAAAGCAAGCAAATAAAGGAATTTGTGTCCTCCAAGCTAGATTTGTTTCATCCTTTAGCTGTGGCCAGCATCTGTCCTATTTCAATTCAGAGTTGGTACTAGACAATTTGCTCTACTTCTGTTGTGCAAAGGTGGGAGGGGCAGGGAGGAATTGGGTCTTTTTTATAGGAAGAAGGTTGAAGCAGCACAAATCTTATTCTGCTTGCAATTTCTGGTACAACATGACAGATTACTTTTGTCCAGAGTTTTCTGTGACAAACAGAAAACTATAGGTGTACAGAAATAGAAGCTATGGAAAGCAGGGAAGGGAACAGAAGAACTGGATTAGTACTGGCACAGGAGGGAAAGATCCAAGAGCATCTTGAAAGAAAGAATAAGATGAGTATGGCACTGAGAACTCCATACTCAACCTTAATATTAAGCCTTCGTAAGTTGAGTATGGAGAAGAGAACCAACCGAGCATTAAGATAACAGCTAGACAAATACGCTTCTTTCATTATGCCCCAGCTAAGGGATGCTACTCAAAGATCTCTTGCCTTTATTTCCCAAAATCTTCAAGCTGATGCATGTGAAGATCTACTATCACTTTTATTCTTGTACATTTCTGAAAAACTAAGGAACCCAGCCTACAAAAGTTGTTGGCAATGGAAATATAGGAAACAACAAGTTCTCCCATTCTACAACTTGATAATGACAAAAAACTTTGTAAAAAACCATAAAGCCTGGTTTTGCTGATATACTTGCAGATTTTGCTGATATACTGTGGCAGGCCATTGGCAGTTGATGAACAGGGACAGATGTGCCATTACCCAGTTCCTGTCTATGGCTAGTCACCTTAAAGTGCCATCCAGTGGAATAATGTTATGAGCATGCAGCACCAAAACAATAAGTCACTGTGCCAGCAAGTCTGTAGTTGTCAACTGAGTTGAAGAGGAAAGTGACTACAATGAATTTACAGTAGAATAATTGCATAAACAATTTTATGCAGTGAACCACACAGAGATTAAGCCTAATGAAAACAGCAGTAGCACTGACTAGTACTCCTGACAGCATCGACATTGACAGAATTTTTAAGACTCTGAACCAAGAGCAAAGGATCAAAAGACACTTCGGGCACAATCTTAACCAGGTCTACTCAGGCCTATTTTGTTCAATGGGGCTTACTCTCAGGAAAGTGTGGTGGTTAGGATTGCAGCCATAGCCATGGGTTCAGTAAACCTGAAAAGCTGCAGAACATTCAACATCTAATGAGGAGCCCAGCATACTGAGCAATTTCCTGACAATCTCATTTTTCATTTTTAATAAAGGAAAAACCTAAACATATTGGTAGGCTCTGCTTGAAAAAACCCAAAAAGTTTTTACTGGTACTCTATCAGTCTGAATTATTTGTTGTTGTTGTTATTTAGTATGTCTCCCTGTTCCCACCACACACATTTTCCCCTTATTCTGCAGTTCTTCACAAAAATAAAATAAAAGAAAAGAAAAGAAAAGAAAAGAAAATAATAATAATAATAATAATAGTAGTAGTAGTAGTAGTAGTAGTAGTAGTAGTACAGGTATTTATATACCGCCTTTCTTGGTCATCAGATTTCTCCTCAGACTTTAATACAAGGCGGTTTACATAGGAAGGCTGTTTAAATCCCCATAGGGATTTTTACAATTAAAGAAAGTTTCTATCTTTCAAGAACCACACATTTCAGATGGAACTTTTGCGGTCTGTTATCACTTTCTGGCCTCCTCCCACACAGGCTGACAAGCGGCTCCTTCCAAAGAGCAGGTGGAATAACTCGGCTCAGCTTGTCAGCTGCTTCAAGGTCTCGCCATTCATGGTGCCAGTGGCCTTGAACTGGCGACCTTCAGATGTTAAAATATATATTAAAATATGTTAAAAAATAAAAAAAACACTTTCACACAAAAGTAATTATGCACCTATGGAAATTTTGTGAAGCAAGCAATTTGCTTACAGCCAAATCCTATCCCTAATTTATGACAGTGGGCACTGTGCCACGGTCATAAATCGGCTGTCAACGGTGTGTAGAAGATGCTGCTGGAGGCCATGGAACATGATGAATTGGCAGCAGCATTGGTTGCCTGCTCCTGCAGTCAGCAACCTGCCCCAGTGCCAGTATGCTGGAATGAGCAGTGGGTGGGAAGAGGGTATAATGAAGACTAGAGGGGGAAGAATGGGTCTGCTGAGAGGCAGGGCAGAGGCAGACAGGCAATGGTGGCAGCAATGGTTCTGCCAATGAGTTATGCCTCCACCAAACCTTGTTATGCCCCCTTAGGTTTACTTGGACTTGCACCAGCAAAAAAGCTGGAGCAGGTCCAAGTAGATTCATAGGGTGACATGGGGCTTACCCCAAGGTCTCCTGATTGGCCCCCACCATAGGATGCAATGCACGCCTCCATGGCATGGCTGCATCAGTGCTTGTGGTGGGGGATAGGATTGGGCTGTTAATTTGCAAAAGAGGCTTTAATTATTACAAATTTCAGGATTTGGGGTACAAAATTCTAATGGTTCTAATTCTAGCTAATCAAACCTTAGGCATTGTTTGCATACGTTAGGCAAGTACTTCTGATATTTTACAAAAAATTGTCAGGGAAAAAAGTCAAATCAAACAAACATAAAGTTTAATAATCATATAGTTTAAAGATATTTCAAATACATAATTGTACAATTAGATTTCTATAAATGATGAAAAATTATATTTATGAAATACAGCACCACATACTATTATGTGGGAAATACTGTGATTATTTTATACTTTAATTAAAACATTAATCTGAAAGTTAGATAAATTTTTTCTAAATAGATACTGAAAATACTCAGAATTCTCAAGCTGTGATGCAAACACATTAATTACCTTGCCTAATTTAATTAAAGATTAATTCCTAAACAGGCTTTCATATCCATGAGGGTCATTTAATAAATGAGCTAAGCTCTTATAGGTGTAAATAAATCACCTTCCTCAGTATTAATTATTTTCTCATTTTAAATCCCATTAGAGTTTGATCACAGCATGGATCAGCTGTATATTAGCAAGAGAAAGATATTGTACAAAGAGAAATTTGATAACTTTAATTTGCTTTCACTTATTAATGATGCCAATTAACAATTTAAAAGCAATTTTAAAACATTTATGAAATACATGTACAAGAAATTAGCTCACAAGTCATTAAACACAGTGCTGTTAACACCACAAATACCGATCCTGAAGTCCCTTGTTCGTATGCGTACCCTCAGATTATAAGCAAAGAGTCTAGTATATTGCATAGTTTGCACCCAAAGCATAGAACATAGCAGTTATAAAAGAATTCCAGCTCCCTCAGGATATCAAAGAAGAAGTCAGAAATGTGCAATTTCTGTTAAAACTCTTGGTTGTGGTTTATGCAGCCACAGGAGGGAAGCAGGTGGCCACAGTTCCCTTCAACAGGAATAAATGTCCCAGCCCTCTGGTGGGGAAAACTCCCAACAGTCTCATATTGCAATTTGAAGAAGGCAAGAAATAAACCTTTCCTTCTCCAAAATGCTGCACAAATGAGGGGAAACTTTATCTCAGCAAGTGCAGAAAAGCACCTCCTTGGAAGGGAAACAGTATTCACTTCAAAAGAGGTCTGGATAAGGAAAGGAGCCATGGGATAAAGTCCTACTGTTTTTCGCCCTTCTCCAAACCACTGTATAAGCAAGAGAAAACTGTATCCCTCTCTCAGACTATCTAGTAAGCACAAAAGACTTGAGGGGGATGTAGAGTTTTGCCCCACTTAAACAGAGGTTTGGACAAGCAAATAAACAGCAAGATACAATTCTGCAGGTTTTTTTTTCTTTTTCCTTCACCAAACTTCCATACATGTAAAAGAAGACAAGCACAGAGGGCCTCAGAAATTGTTTAATTTTTGCCTCAGCTATCCTTTCACCACTGAATCACATAAATGTGCCATTACCTTTGATTCATGTGTACAATTGCTTCCCCCATTCTAGGCATATATTACACATGTTTTTTTTAAAGCACTGTTGGTAACAAAAGATTTCTGCTGTTTCTTGTCTTATCCAAACCTCTGAACAAATGAGAAAAGATTCCACCACTTGTCTAAGCCCTCTGTGCTTGTCAGATATGCGCAAGATTGCATACATTTCTACATTTATTTCTACACGTTTGTAGTCAAAAGAATTACCATTCAGTCTGAAAACAATCGAGTGTCCTGCTCATCCCCATTCTGCTTAAGAAATTGCACAGAAAGTCATCCACAACCTCAGGTATTTCGGACAGTGAATGCTTAGTTATCTGGCCTGGTCGTTGAGTCTAAAAGAAAATGTCAGATAAATGATTAACCTGCCTGCCTCTTTCTTACTAACATTTATTACAGCTTTCAAGGAAGCACCTTCTAATCACAGGCATATTAAGTCTTCCCTGCTTAAATCACAGCATAAAATATAGAACAGTTTATATATAGCAGTTTATTTCCAATGAGTTGGAATATTAGAAGAATTTCATGGGGGTTATCAGGCACTTCTCCAGTTTGTTGTTCAAACCTCCTGAAAAAAAATTCAATATGCACACCAGTCACATATATGCATGCAGTTCTTCTCAGTTGCCTCACAGCCTGATCCTAAGCATGGTAACTCAGAAGGACGTTCCATTGAGTTCAACAGTGTTTATTCCCATATCAGTATGTACAGAACTATAACCTTAACCAAGTGAAAACCAGTTCCATTCCAGTCCAAGGAACATGCAATGAGTCTCATACAACAAAGAGGTGTCCTAAGTGGAGATGTTTATTTCCATATTTACATCATAAGGCCCAGAAAAGCACCATGATGGAAATGCAAATGAGTGACTAGATGCATCTACATTAACTGCACCTGCATGTAGTATAACACAGGGAAGAAGTCTGTATCCTTGGTAAACATAAACGTATGAAAGAAAAAGGGTTACATCATATCTAATGTTTGCACAACAGCATGAGCACCTGCTACTTCCCTGCTGCCTTCCCCTAGGGCAGCTCTCCTAGCCCACTGGAAAAGCACTCCTGAGGGCAAAGAACCCTTGACAGTGCTTTGGGATGCAGTATTGAGGAAGGAGGAGTTGCAGAGGGAAGAAAGAATCCCGAGGACTACCTTGTCCTGAATTGATAAGCCATCACTGCGGGCACTGCTCTGCTTCTAGAGTCTATAGCACCAGGGAGAAGAAATTGTATTTATGAAGCTTAAGACTGAGATGATGGAAAACAAAAAGGGTACAAACCACAAGGGAGAAGATTCTGGTTGCATATCAGGCAGAAATTCTTAACAGTGATTCAACAGTGGGACAAATTACCAAGGGAGTTGGTAGATTCTCCCTAACTGAAGATCTTGAAGCAGAGGCTCAACATGCACCTGCTGGAGATACTTTAGGAAGCAGGAGGCAAGGGGCTTGACTAGATGACCTCAGGTGCCTTCCAACTCTATGATTCTATGAAAGCAGATAAGCAGCTCTAAACCTTGATTTGCCTGTGGCATTTTTGGAAGTTCACGGTTTGGGTTCTAAACTATGGTTATTGTGAACAATCCTTCGGCATGACGGCTAAACTGAACCATACAGAAAAGTCACACTTGCATTTTTACCAGTTAGATCTCACCCTTTCCTGGCCACTTTCTCGTGGGGCAATTTACAGTAGTGTGTTAAGGGAAATACCCATTAACACACATTAGAATGAAGCCATTTCACTCTATAGGGTACTTGCAGCATACAGAAGATTCAAAGTGCTTTCATGAGAAAAATAATGTTTGCAGAGTTACCAAGAGTACTAGATGATAAATACACATGCAACCACCTAGAACTACTCATAAATTGTGCAGCAAGCCCTTAATTATTAATACAGCATGAAAATTCAGAAAACACTTTTGCACTTCAAAATTTATGGTTACAATCCAAAGAAGTGCGAGTGGCTTTGTCTTCTTGGCTTTCGATGCCATTTTTCAAGCCACTTTTTTTTAACTCGGGGGTAGTTACAAAAGAAATTCCTAAGCTGACAAGGTAAGAAAGCTTTCAAAGAAGCTCTCTTAGATTGAAATCTAAACTGCAAAAATTATAATGGAATCAGTGGGAATCAAGTACTGTCCCTGTCTGAAGACAAAAATTCCACTGAGCTTAAACACACTGAAAGCAGTTATCTTATTCATTAACACATCCATTGGACTACAATCACACTGCGTTTATTCCCACCAAGCTACTCCCTTATTTTCATTGCAACCTAGTGATATGTTGGAAAATCTGAAAACAATCTGAAATTAAAACACACCAAGTCCACCTCAGCCTTTGTTCCATTCATATATGTTCACCATTATAAAATGTGAACATATGCAACAAAATATTAAATCCCCTCAATTTAGTTCAGTTATGACACCTATTTCTATGCTTTGGGTCTCATTCTGGGGAATCGCACATTCTGTAGCCCTTTTCTAACTAAAGGTTTATCACATTCTAATTTCTTTAGCCTCTTGTCCTGTACATATACACAAGAAGAAAGTAAGCCTGTGTTAAAATAACCACTCATTCATATGTGTATCACATTACTAGTAAAGTAACAGAAATCAATTTAGTCACATATTTTGAAAAACAAAATATTTACCATAATTTGAGCATCAACTGCCTGTTCCTGCATAGTCTGTACAGCCTTTGCCAGGTCTTCATCACCTTCATGCAAGCTAAAATCATCATCTACTGGTACCTAAATACATTATAAATATAAGCAAAATGAGTACACTTGCTAAGTACCTGAACATGGAAATTGTTTCATTCCTAGACACCATTAATAGAAATAACAACAATAACAACAACTGGGTATTTATATACCACCTTTCTGGTCATCGGATTACTCCTCTGACTTTATTCAAGGTGGTTTACATAGGCAGGCTGTTTCTAAATCCCCGAGGGGATTTTTACAGTCATAGAAAGATTCTGTCTTGCAAGAACCACACAACATTTCAGATGGATCTTTCTGATCTAGTATCACTTCTGGGCTCCAGTTGCCTCCCACGCAGGCTGACAAGCAGCTCCTTCATCTCACATGAAGGGCATCCAAGATGCTTCTTCGCTCACACCAAAGAGCAGGTGGAATAACTCAGCACGGCTTGTCAGCTGCTTCAAGGTCTCGCCATTCCTGGAGCTGCCGGTGGCCTTGCGACTTTCCGATGTTATCTTCAGGCTAACAGAGGCTCTACCCTCTAGACCAGACCTACAAGCTGCACCATTAAGGTTGCAACCCTATATAAAATTTCCTGGAAGCAAGTCCCATTGAACTTTCCCCATTTAAATTAACTTCTGAGAAGTCATGCAGAGAACTACACTGTTGCCCTATTGTCTTGGCTTAGCAACAGAAGCACAGAGCTAGAATTGAGAGGGATTGCGCTGTTGCAGATATCTAATTGCTTATGCTTGGTCCCAGCTTCAGCTCTATTGTCCCTACTACTTGGGTGGCAGAGGTTAGGAATTCGCATCTAAGTAGGGAGCAAGGCTAGGTAGGGAAGAAGAAAAGTGCACAGTATAACAGACAGTATAACACTGAAGAGAGTAAGGATGGGGAAAAACATGGCTCTATGTGAAGGTACTGCATCTATTCCAGGAGGGACAGTTCCTGATTTATTAATAAAAATGAACATGAAAACCTTTGTATTTAATTAACCATTAAATAAACTGTACTTCTTTTCCACTATTAGATATTACAAGCTGCACCTAAAAACAGAACCAGAATAGATACCCAAGTATAAGTCGATCTCACAGATAAGTCAAGGGCATGTTTTGAGCCAAAAATCATGAAATTTTCTGTGACCCTTGGATAAGTTGCGGGAGGTTAAACTTAGAGGCGTGTCTGACTATAATTTTGTCTGATTTTACCTGAAAATAACTTACCAGTAATTGTTACCTAAGAACTCTACAGTCTCTAATTTATTTAAAATACAGTAAAAGATCCTAAGATACATTTTTATTCATTAACTTTTTAAATTCTGGTTTTCACAACCTTTTTGTAAACACTATCAGAGTAAGTGCACTGTAAACAACACACCAGTAGAACCATTAATCACATCCTTCTTTAAGGTGCCTGGTGTGTTAAACCAGAGGCTCAACATATACAACTTATAACAGATAACTGGGAGTATGCAATTCACAGCAGAGAGACAAGCAACAAGGAATGAAGTGAGCAAGCTCAGCTACACATAGTTGCAACCTGATTTACTCAGAAGTAAACACATTGCTTTCCATTGCTGTTATTCTTAAGTAATGGTGAACTGAATTGTAGCCTCGGATTCTGTTTTAGATGGAAATGAGGATTATATCCTGGTGTTTTAAAAATCAGACCTCTGCCAAACATTTGCAAAATGGAATGAGGGTACAGAAGGGTCAGGTGTGATCCTCCCAAAGAGGAGGCTTTCTTAATTTAAATAGAAGTGTTGAGCCCTGGCTTACTTTTTTCTCAGGAGGAATGAAAAGGTTAACTTTGGTTGCAGCTTGCCCTGGAGCCCATCACCATGGAGATTGTAATTATCTCTGCATTGTCCTCTGGGCTTCTCCTGGCCTGAACAGCCCTGACCCCGAGTGACTCACAGATAAGAGGAAGAGATGATTTATTGGCATAAATTTCTTGCCTTATAGGTGAGTATATACGGTTGGTATTATATAAATAATTGCTGTATTGTCCAACTGTTTAATCCTACTCCCCAACATTGGTGCCAGTGCAGCCACGCTGGCAGAGCACATGCTATATCCAATGGGGTGGTGGTAGTGATCAGACATCCAATAAGAGGTAAGAAAAAATGATTTTCTACTCCCCCCCCCCCCGTAGACCGCCTGACTGTCCATGCGTCTCCTCAAACCTACACCAGCCATTTTGTTGGCATATGTCTGAGAAGAGAAAAGGGGCAGGGCAGCCTAGGAAAGAGGGGATAGTATCTGGAACATGCTGAGATCTGCCCCTCCCCACGCATAACATGCCTCTACTGCCAACTTACTGGTGCTAGCAAAGGCTTCTGGAACTGCTGCTGTGTGCACTGTGGCAATGAGCCAAAAACACATGATGGTGACCTGGTTTCAGGGCTACCATAAAGGGCCCTGCACCTCTCTACCAGAAATTTGTTTTCCTGCCAATGACATTCTTGGAACCCATGGCAAATTCCTTGCTGTTGCAAGTAGCAGCTGCAAAGAGGCTAGATCAGGGTCACAGAGAAGGTAAAGGCCCCAATAGGATTGGCATCTAAGCAAATTACCTCTTCATACTGATAATCATCTTCAGAGCTCTCCGTTACTGTAACCTCTGAATGTTCAAGTTAAGTCAAAAATATGGTTTCAAACTTGGTTTCCTAGCATATTTTATTCTGCTGTGTTTTGAAATGTACATACCACATTCTGTGCTGCTGGAGTGACAGCAAGCTGATCATCGGGCAAGAAATTCTCTTTGTAAAAGTAAATGCTATTTTGTGCTGTCAGTTTGCGGCTTGGCTGCCCCTCCCCCCCCACACACACCCTAGTAAAAGCCACAACTATTCATCTGGCAATGAAATTAACCTCTCAAACTGTTGCGAGCTGCTGTGCTCAGGCCGCTGGGACTCCGCTCCGATATCTGCTGCTGCTGGAGCTCCGCCGACGGCGTGGCACGCAGATAGCTGCCCAGTTGTTATTGTGCTTATCTCCCAAAGTCGGAGCGCTCTCTGCTCCCGGCGAAAAAGAAGGACTCAAAGGCAGTTCTCCACCACACTCCTCCTTTACTATGTACAAATTTTTACAATCCAGATAGTACATACAGTACACAATTCTCAATTCCAACGGACGTAGCCTCCGGCTCAACACTACTCTGCATCTCCCACACCTTTGCTTGCCCCTGCTGGAACTTATACTTCTAGTGACCAATCACAGTGCAGGAAATACTGCACAGTCATGCTGACTATGCAGGTGCAGTCACATGCTCACACACTCACATTATGTCACATGATGCACATCACCCGATGTTGCATCAGCTCTAAGTTCCCAGGGTGCTGTGCTGGCTTGCTCTGGCCAAGGCTTCAGGCCTGCTACTATGCAGCCAGTAAATTACACGTCAGTACTAGGGATCAACCCGTGACACAAACATTTATGAACAGCACCAAGTAATATTCATTTGCCTTGACAGAAGTATTCAGATTGCTATTTCCTCCATAAATGCTCTACTGTATTACAAACTCATATGGTTTTAGCATGTTTTCTGATGGGTACCAGTTATTATTCATAAAACACTGACTCATGTAATTACCAACCCTAACTTAAACATTTTTTGTGGTTGTGAAGAAATGGTGCCATATGTAACCAAAACAATATTAAAAGGAATGATTTCCACACTTGTGCAAGCAGAGCTAATTCACTGATCTAGAGGAGAGAGGCATTTTGGGGGAGGGAGAGGACATGGCAGCTTTACAGGATCACTATTTTCCAGTCTTTAGTCACTTCTGTTTACTTCCAGCACAAAAAATGTCTGAAGATGATACTCTCTGCTATGCAAGATTGTCACAGAAGTCTGGAATCTGGTACCTCATCCTAACATATAACATGCACATGCATATACTCTAAAGCATAATTGTGGGGAAGGGAGCTAATAAATGTTCACAATGCCTTGCTATCCAGAAGAGAGCATTACCAGCACTGCTTTTTAAATCATATGTAACATGTACACATGGGGGAAAACAATTGTATGCAGGAACCCAAAGTACCAGCCAATGGCATGACCATATATTTCAGTTGTGAAACTGATATAAGGTTGAAGGTCCACAAAATAAACTATACCAGTGTTTCTCAACTTTGGGTCAGGACCCACTAGGTGGGTTGTGAGCCAATTTCAGGTGGGTCCCCATTCATTTCAATATTTTATTTTTAATACATTAGACTTGATGCTACCATGGCATGTGACTGCATTTAGGGAATGTTACAGACTTTTAACAAGCTACTGATCTTTTAACAATGATAGTAAATCTATCTATCTAAATAAAGTCTAACTTTATTTCACAAAAGACTTCAGCTGCTAGGTTTATCACCTGATCTGATAGGATTATCCATGTCTGCTACTTACAATCTTATTCGGACCTGACTATTCGATATAGAGAAACAGGATTTACAGCCTGCGAGTCTTGGTCACGGGCTGCAGCCCGTGAGTCTTGTTCTCCTCTATATTTTGGTCTTTTGTGGCCCTCTGATTTGGGTTCAAGCTATCTATCGTTCATGTGTTCACCTCAGATTCGTAGAGCCTTTACATTGGGTAGGTTTAATACCTTGCCTACGAATGTGCTGAGAGCAAGATTTAATAGGTCATTGGAGAGTCATGTTCTTGTGATCTTACTTCAAATGAGTCCTTGACCCATATATTATTGTATTGTCCCCACTAAAGTGATTTACGCCATTGATTTCTATTCCCATTTCTGGAAAATTTTCAGAGTTCGGATACGGACTTGGTTCAGTACTCGCTGGATGGGAGAAATGAGTGTCGCTCAATATATGTTACAAAATATTTACTTGCAGTGCTGTCAAGGTGTAAATTCCTTTGTATTTCTATACCCCCACACAATGATCCTGAACACTGACTGGTTGCAACCTTGGATGTTTTAATTTTGTTTACTTGATGGATATTGTTTATGCCAATAAAGGTTAAATGAAATAGCACGAAGGTACAAAATTGGTGCTTTTTTCCTGTGTTATAAGGCATTTCAATGTGAATGTCAGTATCAGTAGTGAGTCAAATCAGTGGATACCGAGGCACCACCTGTATTTCGTCTCATAATAGCCCTGTGAAATTGGTCACTATGAATTCATTAAAGAATGAGGGCCAGAAGCTGGGGAAAAAATGACTGGCTTAAGGCAACTAAATAGTAGGCCTTGAGGTAAAATCTAATTCCAGGGTCAGATCTGAATTCATTTAAGAATGAGCGCCAGAAGCTGCGGAAAAAAATGACTGGCTTAAGGCAACTAAATGGCCTTGAGGTCAAATCTAATTCCAGGGTCAGATCTGTCCTTTGGACCACACTGAAATTTTGTGAGAGAATTTGGTCAAGTCACTAATTTGGGACCAAATTACGGCAAGCTATTACTGTACTTTATAAAGAAGTTTAAGACAAGCAACTTCTCTCTTTAAACAAAAAGCAGCAGTAAGGATCCCAATCCAGATTGGGACAGTGGCATGAAGGAAAAGGGCAAACAGCCAGGGGTGATTTAAAGTGAGAAGACAGAATAGAGGGAAACATCTTTTCTCTACACATCATGGTCCTGATCTTATTTGGCCACCCACCACTGCTTTTCGTTAAAGCAAAGACATTCTGAAGCATACCTCTCAATAATTCAATGAACAAAATGTGCCATTTGGCTTTTGGTCTCATCTGAAATAAGAGAACAACAGATATTCTACCTATCAGGATATAATGTGGGCATAGGTGCTGTAAATTACATTAGCTGGTCTGGATCTAGGGATAAACTGGGCAATGAATATAAATTATTACACACAAACAATGAAATCCAGCGCTAACAATTACAAAAGCCTTACCATTGATCTGTATACCAGAAGATCATCTTGAATTGTTTGTTCATTCAGTTTGCCCAGCTTCATATCAAGACCATAATAATGCAGCAATATTTAATGTTTTTGTTTGATATTATCTGACTTTCCTGTTTGGAAAGCAGAAACTGACATACTAGACTTAAAAGTCCTAAATTTATCATGAAATACTCTAGGATAAATTTAGAATAACTCTACTCATGTCCTTTGAAGAATTGGAGGAATAAGTCAACTGCCCTCTGGCAAGAAATCTTACTAGAAGATTACAGACCTCCTAGCATGGGATCAGTTGCGCAGCTCCTCAATTAAAAATGGTCACCATGGTGCATATTACAAAACAAAAGAATTATCAAATAATATCTATAGTCACCAGTTACAGAAGGGCACTGCACAACTTAAAAAATGGGTACATTATAGGGTACAAGCAGCATATTGTAAAAGATTTCTATATTAATATACATGCAAGTGAAAGCGACAACCCCTTACCGAAAAGCCTGAACTTTACTTTTGTCTCTGTAAAGAATAGAGGGAAACCCTCTCTAGTCCCCAAATACTGTACTGAAGAGTATTTTGAACATGCAAAATCCAGCTTCAGCTTTGCCCCGATCCTTGTTCATATCCATTGGCTATTTACACATCACTAAGACAAGACAGAAGATAAAACAAGTGTTTTGTTTGTTATATTACAACAACCATACAAACATAACAACAAAAAGAAAGTCACAAGGCACATGCTGCTATTAACTGATCACATCACACAGCACATTCAGGTGCACAAACTCCATGAATTTTCTTGAAGTTCACAGATGCTCCATTTGCTTACCCAACCTATTCACAAGTCCCGTCCCAATGCAAAGTGCTGAGAATCTCAGCGCCAGGTTTTGAGTCAAGTCACGAGTCTCTGCCCCTTTGACACAACTCAAGGGTAAGTCATAACAGGTAGCCATCAAAGCCTTTTTTAGTCATTTTGACTTGATTATGAGTCAAAAAGAGAGTCAAGCCATGAGTCAGGCAAAGCTCTGTAGAAAAACAGAGGTGCTGGGGAGAGAGAGAGAGAGTTTTCATTTAACATTGCCCTGATGCTCCCATCCCATTTGCCATCAGCAATGTGTTGAAGTCCTTTACTTCAAATGAGCCAAACGTTTGGAAGGCATTACTCTTCTATCAAAGCAACACAGCAGAAAAAAAAATAGTAACCATGCACACAGACACACAAAACCAAGTCACTGGCCCAAAATGACGAGTCTTCATGACTCATGTCATGACTCATGACTTCATAACTCATGTCATGTCATGAATCAAGTCATGACTCTTTTCCAGTTAAAGCCCTAAGTTGTGAGTCAGTGCCCGAGTCAGGACTCAAGTTCCCACAAGTCTCAGAAAACGTGTGTTTTCATTACTTGAGTCAAGTCATGAGTGCTCATCCCTGGTGATAAAAGAGTTTCAGGGCTGTATTAATTCAAATTGTGGTATGGCGAGGGCATCATATGACTGAATCTAGCAAACATTCTAGCAAACTGAATCTACACAAACATTCCTGCACATAGAAATTAGATGTCAGGAGAAAGGTTAAACTAGAATCCTTTGCCTAACATGCTAGTTTTCTTTAAGTATAATTTTTTTTAAAATTTTCAAGATGTATAAAGATTCTGTTGAATGAGCCCCCACTGTTTAGTCCCAGTTGCCAAACCAAGATGCATACATCTTCAGTTGCACTCTCTTTCCAGATTCCTGGGCTCTGCATGCCCACAAACAAACCTAAAAGGTATAGTCTGCTAAAGTGGTCCAACAGGAGTGCTATAGCTACAGCATTTGTAACATTCAGCTCCCTCCTGCCTCAATAAATACCAAATACAACAAAGCCTCCATCTCAAAGGAAAAATGGCCCTTACAAACAAAATTAGCCTGCTTAGAAGACCATTTAATTTATATCAAGCGCCAGAGTATGTAGCCTTTGCTATATACAGGTGGAGCTTATTTATCTGAGGATTATACGTCTGCAGATCTGGCTCAACGCGGGTCCCCTGGACCCACCTTGAGCCAGACTCGGCTCCATCCACCTAAGCTGTCCAAAGGGGATCAGAGTTGCATTCCCTAAGGAGGGCTTTCTGAAACCCAGAGAGGCAGCGCGCATCTGTTCGCTGCCTCTCCGGGCTTCAGAATAGCCCAGAGAGGTGAAAAAACACCAGTTTCCCTTAAAATGCCTTAAAAGGCTTAAAAGGCTGGTGTTTTTTTTCATCTCCCTGGGCCATTCTGAAGCCTGGAAATGTGGCTGGTGGACACATGCTGCCTCTCCAGGCTTCAGAAAGCCCCCTGAAGGGGACGGGAACACTGCTCTGGTCTCCTTCGGAGGGGTTAAAGGGACAAATTTATCTGCGAAATTCAGTATCAGCATGGGGTCCAAGAATGGATTCCCTGCGGATATCAAGGCCTCACCTGTAGACTATGTGTGCACACTTCATCAAATACATCCAATATACAACATCACAAGTTAAAAATCAACTTAATTTTTGATGGGGAAAACAAGAGCCATTGTTTGCTGTTCAAATTGCCTCTGGAGGCCTGAAAGAAATACTACATTGCCTGTAGGCAACCCACAACAGGAGAGAGTTAGGCAAACTTTGCTGGGACTGGACAAGATATGCACTATGATATAAATAAATAACTACAAAGAGTTATGGTATCTTTCCCTCCCCTACTTTGACAACCCATCTCAAAACAGATAAAAGATGTTGCAGTGCTGACAAAGTTACAATTCTAAATCTGCCCAATATTTCAAACAGGACTGAAACATCTGCTTGATTTAGGGCCCAATTCTCTCCAACTTTTTAGTACTGGTGCAGCCGCAAGGCAGCCCTGAGGTAAAGGAACAAATGTTCCCTTACCTTGAGGAGACCTCTGTGACTGACTCCCCACCACACTGGAAAATTGGATAGTATTGGACCCTTAGGGTCTTTCAAGTTAGGTAGCTTTAAATTCATTTATATAAGGGCATAGAACTTGTAGACTCACTGGAGAAAATACACATTTATTAGGAAAAAGGAAACATTTATTAGGGATGCTCTATAGGCACAGTATATTCTAACTCAAGGCAGAAAATTAGATAAATAATCCACTGACTCTTTTGAATTTCTATAAAGATGACACATTAGAAATTCTGCCATGATTTCTTATTTCTTTTATTTAAAAAAAAATAGCCTATTTAGGTAAAAAAAATTAACGAGGCTTAGATGACACACAGTACAACTATTAGTCTATAAAGTACTTAAATTCAATATAAATGATTTACTGTAATTTAAATCCACGGAACTATCTAGATTACAGTATTTCTGCAATAATAGTCAAAAACTGAAATTTAAAAAAATAGCTTATTGGTTGCAACAGAGTAAGAAACAAAATACAGGCTTTTCAACTGCCACAGTTTGGAGTTTTTGTTTGTATTGTTGTTTTTTGTTCTTTTTTTTTTAGATTTACTACTTCTCATAAAGTATACTGAGGAGGAAAAGTCTGAAACGGCTAGATTTTAATTTGTATTTGGCCTCTCAAAGACAAATTGATTTTTCTTCTAAATGTCATGACATACACAAAAAGATCACTTTGAAATGGCTATTCTGGAATAAAAATAATGTTGGATTTCCAGTAGCAACCCTGTATGAAGAATAAACTTTAGGGGAACAATTACATGTCCCACACAATTATTGATTTAAAGGGAGCCAATGCAATTCCACAAATTGCAGCAGAATGTATCCATGCTAGACTCAGTTCATACATTTCATCACATGAGGCACATTACATATTATGTAATTAGCTGTCCAACTTACCAGGACAAAAAGAAACCACTTTACCACTTTATTTCCGAACAGCTTTCAAAATCAGTACTGTCTGAATATGAATGAAATACATGCATCCAGTGTCCAACCCATTTATGGGGGTGTCCAACCCATTTATGTATTTAATTTGTAGACCAGAAAACAGTTTTGGAGTGGAGAGCAAGATGTCCCCATTCTCACTTTGAAAATGATTTCCATTCTCTGAAACTGATCAGCATATGTTTTCATTTCAGTGTTTCAATTACTTTTTTTTAATGTTCTTATACTGAAACACAAACAGGGTTATCTAATATTGTTGCCCTATCATGCTTGGGCAAGGACTGAAAGCAGGGACTCCCAGGGTGTCTCTGACCACATGGTTTGGGTCATTTGTGTGTTTGCAAAGGATTGTACGCTACCTACTCAGGCTACTCTTAAAATAATGGTTATTTCATTGATTATACAAGTTCCATTCCTGTAAAGTCCATGAATTACCATTCATGTGAAGTCTATGTGCTCTATAAAAAAAACGACTCTGAACAGTAGAGTGCTAAACAGCCTCTCATCCACAGAATAAGTAAGATATCCCCCTAACCATTAAAGAACATTCTTCTTCCTTCTCAGATTAGCATTTGTGGTCAAAGACCACTAGCTGAGACTGCAAAAGTGGTGAAATTGAAATTATGGGATTATTTCACTTCTGTATTGCTAGCACACACAGGAATGTGCACTCTAATGATATGTGAAGAGACATTTTCTCATTGCAAGATGACATAGGAATTGAATGAGGGATTCTGACAGAAAAGCCCAAGTACAGTATTCCCTGCAACACAAAGGCATCACTCAAACTGAGTAAGCTTGATTGATTGAGTAAGCATGGGGTGGTGGTGGACAAGTTTGGGATGGTGGTGGACAAGTAAATGAAAGTGTCGACCCAATGTGCGGCGGCAATAAAGAAGGCCAATTCTATGCTTGGGATCATTAGAAAAGGTGTTGAGAACAAAACAGCTAATATTATAATGCCGTTGTACAAATTGACGGTAAGGCCACACCTGGAGTATTGTGTCCAGTTCTGGTCGCTGCATCAAAAAAAGGATATAGTGGAAATGGAAAAGGTGCAAAAGAGGGCAACTAAGATGATTGCTGGGTTGGGGCACCTTCCTTATGAGGAAAGGCTACGGAGTTTGGGCCTCTTCAGCCTAGAAAAGGGATGCCTGAGGGGGGACATGATTGAGACATACAAAATTATGCATGGGAAGGATAAAGTGGGTAGAGAGATGCTCTTTACACTCTCACCAGAACCAGGGGACATTCACTAAAATTGAGTGTTGGGAGAGTTAGGATAGACAAAAGAAAATATTTCTTTACTCAGTGTGTGGTTGGTCTGTGGAACTCCTTGCCACAGGATGTGGTGACGGCATCTGGCCTGGATGCCTTTAAAAGGGGATTGGACAAGTTTCTGTAGGAAAAATCCATTACGGGTTATAAGCCATGATGTGTATGTGCAACCTCCTGATTTTAGAAATGGGCTATGTCAGAATGCCAATGCTAGGGAGGGCACCAGGATGAGGTCTCTTGTTATCTGGTGTGCTCCCTGGGGCATTTGGTGGGCCACTGTGAGATACAGGAAGCTGGACAAGATGGGCCTATGGCCTGATCCAGTGGGGCTGTTCTTATGTTCTTAAGCTTTTGGCCCTGACTATATTTTCTGTCTCTGACCCACAGGATCATTACCTGCCTGATCTGATGTCATCTGCTGCATCTGGCTCCTTTGCAACTGCCCCATCCCTCATTACTCAGTCTGGCTTGAAGCCTGGAAAAGGTGTGACACTCTCTAAAAAGTATTACATGCTGGTAGTCTGTTACCCAACAGGATAACCAAAATGAACTGCTGGCTCACAAACTCAGACATAAGACACAACCCAATCATATGCAGATTTACTTACAGAAACAAGTCCCAGTGATTCCAACAAAACTTAACCCCTGGTAAACGTTGGCAGCTTAAGTTTCGTATTACTTGATGACTGAACATGTTGAAAAACACTGCAATTGAGTTGGCACTGAGCACTGTGAAAGTTCCCCCTCTGATGTTAGATCTGACAGCTCATTGAAACATGCCAATACGTAATTAACATGCAACTGAGAAGCAGCTGGGAAGTGAAATATTTTAAATTGTTCAGGCTGCAAAATATTGTGTGCAACCTTAAGCTTAGTCCACATGCCATAGCCCAAGTTTAGTCCTTAAACTTAGTCCACATGCCATAGCCCAAGGCAGATACCATAGTCCAAGGCAGGTCTACACACAATGTGAGTGCTCTGAGTACACAGGGTTCACCTACACCTATACAAGGAGTGTTAGATAGCCCTTTTACACCAGAGTAGGCAAGCAGTGATTCAGCAATGCTGATACTGTGTGTCTCAGCATCAGCCACCAAAAGAAACATGAAATGGGAATGACAATTGTTGCTTAAATAGTTTCATGAGTACCAATCTGCATTAAATGATATTGATTAGTATACTTGTCAGGAGGAGAGATGCTGACACTTTTTGGACATATACCAATTGCTCTTGAAATTGAGTATTAGATGTGACACATTAGGAAATATTTGTACTGGGTGTTCTTTTTTCCAATAAGAGGTCTAAAATGGGTGTGGAAGAAGATAAAGACAAAGCCTAGCTGCTGTAAGGGCATATCACATCAAGTTAAAGCAAGCTAATCTCCTAAAATTATTACCACTAAGAAATTTAAAAGATCTGAACAAGTAATGTGGGGATAAAACTAAATTGGGGGTACTCTCTGATCCCCCAGACCCAGCACAGAATAGTGTAGCACCACATACCCTAGCAATTTCCCCACTCTCACCCTCCTCCTCTTCCATGATCATTCATTTTGTTCTGCAGTAGTCATGGAACAAAGAAGTAGGTTTGGGGCAAGTAGACCATTGACATTTGAGTTCCACTTTTCTTCTGCCTAATATCTTGGGAGCAACAGGTTGTGGGCCAACACCAAAACAGGTCCAGTAGCTCTTTTTTCCCTCTGAAAGAACAGCTTTGATCCTGCCAAGCTCAGTCATTCCCAAAGCAGCCAACTTTGCTGCTGATCCAAAGCAGCAGTTACTTAAAGCATACTAGTGAAAGGTGGAAGGGGTCACAGACACTTGGCAAAATGGGTGCTTAGTACTCTGTTTCCAGAGTACCTAATAGTTTCCTAAATAGTTTGATACCTGAAAAACAGTGCCACTTGCAGAGCAAGGCAAGGAGAGCCTGGAGTGACAGCACACAGTTTGCCTCATTTCTATTGAAATGGTAGCTACAGAATATGATCATATGTGCACTTTTTGTCAGACAGACCAACACACAAAGAAGAAAGAAAAATAGTGGGTCCTGGTGCTAAAAGTTTGAGAATGAGAATCTGTCAGGACCCACCAGAAGTGATGTCATGACCGGAAGTGACATCATCAAGCAGGAACATTTTTTAACAATCCTTGGCTACTATCCTGCCCACACTTACCCAGGAGTAAGCCCTATTGACTATCATTGTTGAAAGCATATACAGAGAGCCTGTTCAAAGTACAGGTGTGTAACATTTCCCAAGATGCACTCACCTACCATGGGAGCATCAGGTCTCACAGCTATTGAAATGAATGGGGACCCACCTGAAATGGGCTCGACCCACAGCCTTAGCCCAGCCCACAGGTGTGTACACATTTGCTCCCTGTTGCGTATATGCAACCCTCCGTGCCTGAACCCCAGGGATGCCCCCCCCACTGCGAGCTGGAAGGATACGCTGCAGGCTGAAAGTCCCCTCCGACGTCGTCACCGTCATCGCAGCCTCCTCCATCTCCTCCCTCAACCACCTTCCTCCCCGCTATGCCCGCCAAGCACAAGTTCTCCAGGACGCCTGCTCTGGTTGCCACGGGTAACGCCTGCTCTGGTTGCCACGGGTAACGCCTACTTCCGCTGGAGCACAGCAACCGCCTGGCCCTTCTTCCGGTCTGACAAATGGGCAGCCATGATTTGCACGTCGCTCTAGCACGCGGTAGCTCTATGGTGTCATGTTGGGCGCTGGAAGGGGGAGCAGTCGAACGTTGAAGTGGAATCTGGGCGCTGGAGTGTTCTGTCGGAGTCCCCTGACTGTGGGCTGGCCGTAGAACGCGCTCAGCCAGTTCTGAGCTGCAGCAGGGACATGCGGTGGGTGGGGAGGCAGGTGAGGCAGTGCCTCCCCACCTGAGTCCTTCGGAAAGCGCCGCCGCCGTGGGAGGAGCCCAAGCAGTCTCAACCTGCGCGCACTGCTCCAGTGCATTGCTCGGGCGGCGAGGGTCTGCCGCACCTGCCTCCCACCCACCGCACCACCGCTTGTGCATCTTCCACTGTGGCGGTGCTTTTCAAAGGACTCTGGTGGGGAGGCTCTGCCTCACTACCCACCACATGTCCCTGCCCTTCTGAATAGACACACGCATGCAGGGCTGAGCTGTGCCCTGCGCATGGGTTGTGGATGCTTGTGCATCTTCCACGGTGGCAGTGCTTTTCAAAGGACCCTGGTGGGGAGGCTCTGCCTCACCTGCCTCACCACCCACCATATGTCCCTGCCCTTCTGAGTAGACACACGCAAGCAGGACAGCTGTGCCCTGTGCATGGGTTGTGGATACTTGTGCATCTTCCACGGTGGCAGTGCTTTTCAAAGGACTCTGGTGGGGAGGCTCTGCCTCACCTGTCTCCCCACCCACCGCATGTCCCTGCCCTTCTGAGTAGACACATGCATGTAGGACTGAACTGCACTCAGTGAATGGGTTGTACAGAGGAGTTACTGCTACAGTATCTGATTTTTGAATAGCCTCAGGGCTTAAGGCAATTAGTTATCTGATCTTTCTATACCTTTTGGAAACCCACCAGTAGGTCCTGACCCACATTTTGTTAACCACTGCTATAATCAATTTGGGGAAGAAATAAGACTTTGAATTAATATGTTTTTCATTTAAACAAAGACATAAATTTGACATTTACAGCACAATCCTATGCATGTTTACTCAGGAGCAAGTCCCATTGTGTTCAAGAGTCTTACTCCCAGCAGAGTGTGTGTAGGGATGTTGCCCTAAGTATTGGTGCAACTATATGGGATATCTACAAATTTGAAGAACAAAAAGATTATGGGGCTAAAAATTGATATTGTGGCTTGGAAGAACACTTTTGCATCTCACTATGAACAATGGGTGCTTAGGATGGTGGCATTGTTATCAGCCAGTACTGTTTAGGGAAAATGACATGGAGAAATATGTATAACCAGATTTGAAACTTTTTAGAATTTTACAATTCAGAGCAGGAACAACATGGAGATTCTGGCTTTGTTGAGGACAGAGTGAATGGAAAGACATGGGATTTAAGGGAAATATGATGAGTAGGGGGATGATTATGTACATTGAAAATATTCTTATTTGATGCCCCATGCAATGGTAGTCTTAAACCACACTGTTCTTTCAATGAAAATATAATATAAAAATGAAACAAAACAATTCTTGCACAAATTATTTCATACACATGTTCTCTACCAGAACATTTGGTATATGGTAAGTGCTTGGAATGTCTTAATTTATGCTCTCTTGGAGGAGACCAAAGGTGCAGCTTATTTTTTACTTTGCTTTTACTCAGCAGTCAGCCCCACTGAATTAAATAGGACTTCCTCCTAAGCAGGTATGCACAGATTGCAGCCTAAAAGATCCATGTGGTTAGAAACAACTCACAGCCCAATCCTATCCACACTTTCCTGGGAGTAAGCCCTGTTGACTCTAATGGGACTTACTTCTGAGTAGACATGCATAGGATTGGGCTCTCACTTGGTCTGTATGTTGGCATTTACTTCCAAGAAAATTGCTCTGGATTGCAGCACTATCAGTGTAATTATTGTCAATGTTGACTTTTTAATTATTATGTGCATATTTGTGCAGTGCTTAAAAAGACCAAAATGTATGATTGAATGAGTATATGGTTGGATTACAGTACTTTGAAAACTATAAGCAGTGATTTGAATGAAGTAGGAAGATTGGTACTTCTGTTTGTTCTGTGCCATTTCTGCTTCTGTATACAATACTGCATATTGGCTGAACATATATAAGCTGAATTTTTTTTTTTAAAGGGGACAGGTATGTCATTTTTTTCAAGACTACAGATTTGTACCATTTGGGGTGTGAAGTTTATCCCCTTGATTTTTGCAAGAAGGAAGGAAATAATCCTATTTCCTGCTAACAGCACTTATTTTAAAATTATATAATTCCTGGTTCACAGCCCAACCCTATCCACACTTTCCTAGGAGTTAGCCACATTGATGCTAATGGGATTTACTTCTGAGTAGCCATGCATAGGATTGGGCTCTCACTCTAGTGCAGTATTCCACTCTTTGCATTTAAAGGCAAGTTTTGTTCCTTAGCATCAATTTCCCATTATGCCTTTCTTCCACAAATCCTTAACTGTAGATCAAGGGGAACTGAACAGTTTAGTTCCTCTATGATTGCAGGCGGCGCTGAGGAATTGAGCATGCAGAAAGCAGGCAGACATAGAAGGCAATATTTAATCTTAATAAATATCTTAATAAATATTATCTTAATAAAATAAAATAAATATCTTAATAAATATCTTAATATTTATTAAAAACAAAAAAAGTGATTTCAGCTCTCAAGAGAATAAGCATACCAGATATAAACACAATAACTAAGAACTGGAAAGCAATCCTTCAGATTGCTCCCAGAACAATCCCTTGTTGGCAGTCCAAAGGACTGAGCCCCCAGTAAGGTTCTCTTCATTCTTTTATAACCTGATTGTGGAAGCTTCTAGCACTTTGTTACAGTATACGGAGAGCTGTTCTCACTGTACCTCAGAACTGCAGTCTTCACTTAGGTCAGTGACCGAAAAGCAGGAACCTGTTTAACAATTTCCCAAACTGCCTACCCCCCAGTCCAAGGCTTCCTGAAAAAATCCAAAGAGTCAAACAATTCAAGCATTTCAGAAACATACATAAGGACTCCGTTACACCAACAGGCATCGGGACCCACTTTTTAAAACAACACAAAATCAGGACCCACCTGGGTTTACCAGATTTTTGAAAAAGGAGATCTAGAAAGAAATAATATTTTATTTATGAGTAAATAATAACCAGAAAAAGATCCTCTAACATTTATCTTCCTAAATTTACACATCCTTGCAAACTGAGCTCTTTGCAGGGTAATTAGCAGCTACAGTATCTGATTTTGAATAGTCTCAGGGCTTGAGGTAATCAGTTATCTGATTTTTCCATCACCCTTTGGCGACCAACCAAAAATCAGGTTGCATCTCAACAGTGGGTCCCGACTCATAATTTGGGAACCGCTGCTTTACACATTTAACCTTTCCCTATGTGCTGCCTTCCTTCTCCCTTGAGGTAAGTAAGTATAATCAATAACCCTGAGGTAAGATTTTTACACAACATTCAACAAACTATTAACTGTAGATTTTAGTGCTGGGTCATTTGGAGTGGGGAGGTACTTTGTCTCATGAATAATAAAGCAATTCAAAATAACCCCACATTGCAGGTTGGCAGAGGGCAGTGGTCTGCTGCCTACAAAGCAGTTCATAATTCCTGTCTTGCGCTCAAATAACATCCCACCCATGCACACACAGACCTCATAGTATTCAATTTAGTACTCCTAGTACCCCAATTTTTACCTCAGCCTCAACCATTCCAACTCCTGTCTCTACAGAGAATGCAAACTGGAGGATGCAGTGGAAATTATAGGAGATGTTCTATGGCAGGGTTGTCTAAGGCCTGCAGGCCGAATGCGGACCTCAAAGCAATTGTGCTCTCCCAGTTTGATCATTAGGCTCTCTCAAACCTTGGAAATATGAACAGGATTTGCACATTTTCTCTTCTGTATTTGCAGCTAATGAGTTTCTGTGTGAGAACAAAGTGCTTATTTTGGTTCATCATCTGCTTAATGATGTCACTTTCTGCTAAATGATGTTACTTCTGGCCCTCAGCAGGCACCATGAATGCAAACTTTGGCTCTCTGTATGAAATGAGTTTTACAATCCTACTCTATGGCAATAGGTGTCTCAGGAGGCAGCCACCAGTCACCTGGCAGCTACCAACCCACTGAGATGCCATCTCCCACTGCAGCAAATGAAGAAAAGGAGGATCACAAATGCAAGATACTGCCTTCCATGCTGTTCAATTCCCAAGCATTAATACAAAAATGTGTATGCATCCTGGATTTGAATCACATACGTGTAATTATTCTAAGCCAATTTAGAATGCTCAAAACACATTTTTTAAAGCATGCCACTCATCATTGCCAATCCAGTTGTTCTTTGTGCTGAAGGGGTTTTGCCTATCTCCAGTTTTAAAATCTAAAAACTCTCACATTCTGAGGCATCACTAGGGTTTGCATCACCTGGTGTGAGAGCTCACTGCGCGCACACACACACACCCCCAACGATGGACCTTTTCTCGTACCTGACCATACAGAATAAATTTCAATATCGTATGTGTAGCCTAAATGCAGTGGCATCACTAGGCTTGGTGTAACCCCTCATTAACTTTATTTTTTAAATATTTAACAGAACAGGTCACCCAACAAATCAGTAACCAACAAAAAAAACCAGTGGCCAACTTGACACACAACTGAATAAGTGTTCTAGTATTAGCTCTGTTACATGGAAAAGAGACCTGACTAATACTAACACCTTATGGGTTCCCTGTTGTGTCATAATCACCTCATTGGCTCTCAGAATAATCAGTCTCATTGATCAGTTTTAAGTTAAAAAAATCTACTTTTTGTTACATAAGGCAGTTGTGTTTTCCTTTTCTGATTATTTGGCTATACCTTTTGACAGAATAGAGATATTTAAACTCAGTTTGTTTCATTGTATTCTGCATTTAATTAGCCATTGAATTATATATAACATGATGGTATTGTTTGAAAATACCAAGATTTTCACAATTTTGACCTCTGAGGGTGACACCCAGTGTAGACTGCATCCCCCAACCCCTAGTGACCCCGCTGCTTTCTGTGATTGTGAAGAAGTTTGTAAAGAAGTTTAACAGTTTTTTCATTAGGAAAACAAAAAGACAAAGCAAAATGTGGTAGACCATAGCTGGCACTGTCAAAATAGTGCTACTGTAATGTTGGGGTAGCGACAATCTTATTAATACTGCATGCTTATAGTAGAACCCTGTCCTAAGGAGTAGAGAAAGGCCATAGCTCAGTGGCAGAGTGTATGCTTTGCATGTAGAACATCCTCTGGTCATTCCCTGGTAGCCCCAGATCAGGCAAGGCAAAATTCCTCTCTGGTGCCATGGAGAGTTGTTGAAATTTGAATGCAACACCATCTGCAGAACTCTGGAAGGCAGTGTAATCTCCAATCAACTGAGATCTCTTTAACTGCCCCCTATGGTTCTTGCAGGAGGTATGGTCATTAACACTATTTCCTTCCTTTCCTCCTTCTCACACCCT